>NW_016107503.1:1126243-1152192 GCF_001604975.1 Cebus imitator
TGAAGAGTATTTTCCAGCTTGGATTCATTCTCTTCGTCGCATTCAGGTACGCCTATCAAACGTAGATTAGGTCTTTTCTTGTAGTCCCACATATCTTGGAGACTTTGTTCATTGCTTTTTACCCTTTTTTCTCCAGTCTTGCCTTCCCATTTTATTTCATTGAGCTGATCTTCAACCTCTGATATCCTTTCTTCTGCTTGGTCAATTCGGCTGTTGATACTTGTGCATGCTTCACAAAGTTCTCATGTTGCGTTTTCCAGCTCCATCAATTCACTTATATTCCTTTTTGTCCATTCTCGTTAGCATTTCATCAAATCTTTTTTCAAGGTTCTTAGTTTCTTTGCATTTGGTTAGAACATGTTCTTTAAGTTCACAGAAGTTTCTTACTACCCACCTTCTGAAGTCTGATTCTGTCATTTCATCACACTCGTTCTCCCTCCAACCTTGTTTCCTTCCTGGTGAGGAGTTGTGATCCCTTGTAGGCAGAGAGGTGTTCTGGCTTCAGGTGTTTTCATCCTTTTTGCACTGGTTTCTTCCCATCTTTAAGGATTTATCCACCTGTAGACTTTGTAGTTGCTGGTGTTCAGGTTGGGTCTCAAATCTTTCAGATTGACATTCTGTTTGTTGATGAGGTTATTTCTGTTTCTTGGTTTTCCTTCTGACAGTCTGGCCCCTCTGCTGTAGGTCTGCTGAGGTTCACTCCAGGCCCTGCTTGCCTGGGGTTCACCTGCAGCAGCTGCTGAACAGTAAGAGTTGTTACCAGTTTTCTTCTTCTTCTGCTATCTTTCTCCCAGAAGGATACCCGCCTAGTGTCAATCTGATCTCTCCTTTATGAGGTGTCTCTTTGGATATATAGGGGTCAGGGAGCTGCTTGAGGAGACGGTCTCTTCTTTATAGGAGCTCAAATGGTGAGCTGTGAGCTCTGTTGTTCGTTCAGAGCTGCTGAGCAGGTATGTTTAGGTCTGCTGCAGCAGAACTCATAAACTGCTTTTTGTTCCCAGGTGCTCTGTCCCAGGGATTTAGGGCTTTATTTATGAGTTTCTGTTATGCTGCTGCCTTCTTTTTTTTTTACTTCAGACCTGCCCTGCCCAGCAAGGAGGCAGCCTAGTCACTGTCGACCTGTATAGGCTTTGCTGAGCTGCTGTGGGCTCCACCCAGCTGCTGAGTGAACTTCCTTGCAGTCTTGTTTACGTGGGTGTAGTTAGAACTGCTTTGGCGATGGTGGCCTGCCTCTGTTGAGGCGAAGTCGCTCTGCTGTGGTGGGTTGCCTTGGCAACGGCGGGCTGCCTCGGTAATGGCGGATGCCCCTCCCCCACGGAGCTGGACCGTCCGGGGTTCAGCTGCGCTTGCTGTGAAACTCTCAATCCAGAGTTTCTGGATGCTGTTCTTTTGTGGGGGTGGGACCAGCCGAGCCTGATCGCCTGGCTCCCTGCCTCAGAGCCTTTTTTAAGTTGGTGTTCCAGTCGCCTGTTGAAGAGGCGCCGGGGTCTGTTTGTTTTCCCCTGCGGCCACTCACTGCGCTGGCTTAAACAGCGGCACTGAGGTTTGTGGCGCTTTTTTTTTTCTTTTTTCCCCTGGAATCTACTGTCCTGGTTCCCTGCTCAGTCCCCTTTTTAAACAGACGAATGGGCGACTTCCCGTGGCTCCAACCGCCAGCCAAAAGGGCCCCCGGACCGGTGTGTTTTGTACGTAGAACCGCGGCTCCGGGGCGCCGACAAAGCAGCCACACGGGGCAAAGCAGCGGCCCCGGCCGGCATAGCCGCGCTGGCGATCGTGGAGCTCCTCTGCCCGGGAATTTCCTAGTCTGTGGGCAATAAAAATGTGGCATCCACTCACCCTCTGCGCTTTCACTGGGAGCTGCAATCCTGAGCTGTTCCTAAACGGCCATCTTGGAAGAATCCCCCAGGATTAATATTTTAAACTGCCTAGATTATAGTTTTGTGTGTGTATGTGGCTGTTGTTTTTTCATTTGTGATTTTTATTTTTACTTCAAATGCAAATGTCAGAGACATTTGTTTCTCTTGAAATAACTAGTACTAGAATTGCCCCACCTTATAAAATACTAAAACATAGGGCAAAATATAAAATAAAGTATTGTCAAACATTGAACCACAGACAGAAGAGGACTACTATTTTAAAGGAAAGTAAACAAATTATGAGAGTTCTGAAACTCCCCCAACTCATGTCCTAGGTAGTTTCCCAAATGATAATGCATTTAGGAAACCCACTCAATATATGGTAGACTTGCTGAGTTGATGAGCTAGAGATAAGGATTTAGGAAAGCTAGTGGCTAGACATTATGGACAGCAGAAGAGTACAGAAGAGGGAACTACATGGAAAAAAGGGCTCCAGAAATCTGCATAAGAGTGTCTTCAAATCTCTTGATGAAGTACAAAGGGATTTCATGCATACAGTGGAATAACATAAGCCCAGAGAAATAGTGTCAGAGAAACCATAAGATGAACATTTGCCAGAGCTCACACAGAGGTGGAAAAGTCCCCACTGAAGCCCTGAGATTTTGGAAATAAGTAAGGGCATATTTTAAGAGTAGGGTTAACATAATCCTTGAATAAAAGGCTAAAATATTTTAGACACATAGTACCAAAGCTTACAGATAAGGCTTAACAAGATCAAATTAATTTGTAAATAACTAAAATGCTTGATAAAACAAATACTAACAATCTGTAAACAACAAAACAAAATCCATTTACACTGAATAATGTAATATTCACACTGTAATTTTAAAAATCAATGCAATTATGCAGAAATTGGAATATGTGACTTACAATCAAGAGAAAAATCATTCATTAGGAACAGACTCAGAAGTGTTAGAGATGATGGATTGCAGAAAATCTTTTAACATTTATTGATATCATTTAACTCTCTGTTACTACACAAAGACACAAAGCTCTTGTCAAATTGTAATCCTAAGTGTTGAAGGTAGGGCCTGGTGGGAGGTGATTGAATCATGGGAATGGGTCCTTCATAAATATTTAGCAATACCACTTTGGTGCCATTCTTCTGATAGGATCTCATCATTTAAATCTGTGTAGCACCTCACCCCCCTCTCTCTTCCTCCTGCTCTCACCATGTGAAATGCCTGCTTCTGCCTTGCCTTTTGCCATGATTGTAAGTTCCCTGATTCCTCCCTGGAAGCTGATGCTGCCATGCTTCCTGTATAGCCTGTGGAACCATAAGCCAATTAAACATCTTTCTGTGGGCGACGGAAGATCTGCCGGGGAGTCTTGGCCAGCAAGAGGGTCCCTACCTGAAAGAGGGGTGCACAGAAATAAAGAGAGACAGAAAGGCTGGGGTCTGGAGGACTGAGAAGGCAATGCCTAAACAGCGAAGGCAATGCCTAAACAGCATTTTTGTACAAGCTAAGCCATAAAGTCATTATCTAGGGTACAAGGCAGTCATGCGGATAAGGTTAAACTTCTTGAAAAAGTCGTAAAAGTCATGCAGAGGCCTAGTGGAGACGTAATGTCTGACAAAACCACACAACCGTTGCCCAAGCCTCATTGCAGTCAGAAGTAGAAACCTTTGCAACATCAGTCATTTCTCAGTCCCTTCTTTCCCATAGCTTGACTGCCTCCAGCAGGAAACTGTGTTTGGGCTCAAGCTCCCCGTCTGGTGAGGCCCACACATTAGGGGGGGCCTCTCACGGGAGCGTTCCCCCCATCATTCCTTAGAAATTACTCAGTCTGAGGTATTTCTTTTTAGCAATGTGGAAATTGACCAATACTATCAACGTATTCAAATACTTAAACCACAAAAGCTATGTGAAGATGAACAGAAAATATTCAGAAGAATCAAGAAAAATCGTTAAGCAGAAATTTAAACTATCTGAAATTCAAAGTTACTGAATAACTTTTACAATCGATTAGGCCTGGTAGAAAAAATAGATTATTGAGCATGAAGACATAGGAGCAGGAACTAACTAAACAGACACACAGAAAGAAAACATCCAGAGGAAAAATGGAGATTCAGTGACCTGTAGGGCAATAAAAAATATTCAAGCATACATAATATTCAAGTTCAAGAAAGTTTGAATAGGCTGAGAACATATTTTAAAATTATTAACACCTTTTTTTTCCAATTTTGATAAAAAATTTAAAGAATCTTTAAAAACCCCAAGCAGGAAAAACGTTTAAAATTGTATGACACCTGATAATTTCTTTGCTGGAAACTCTTGTTAACATGAATTAAATTTGACCTAAAGCTGCCTGCGTACATAGTGAATTGTAACCTAACTCAATGTGTAAACAACTTGTAATCTTACCTAAGAGTATACTCTTGTAACAAGTAGTCAAGTCCCAGCCAGTTATATCAGGTGAACCTCTAGCCAATTATAGCCTGAAGGTTGCCAAAATATGTCCAAATAAAACAAAAACTAAACAACAACCAAGTAGGTTATTTCTGAATGTCCTTACTATTTCTGTGGCTATAAACACAGCCTGTACACTTGGGGGAGGGAGGTCCTTGAATCACCTTTAATATTGAATATTACTTGGTCTATGAACCTGTTGTTTTCCCTACTCAAATAACTCTGTTAAACTTAACTTGTCTAAAGCTTATTTTAAACTATTAATAAATAAATCTCAAAGTTGAATTGCATACAGGAGAACAACAATAAAACAACTGGTTTTATAGTCAAAACCATGGGAATTAGAAGAAAAGTGAGAAACGTTTTTAAGCTCTTAATGAAAAAGGAATATCAAAAGTTTTTTAGCTAGTCTAAATATTCTCAAGAGTTGTGTTAAACATCAGATTTGTGGAGGAATATGAAGTCATCAATCCTGTTAAAGCAGAAAAAAAGTATTTGAAACAGTGGCTGTCGGTTCTTGAAGGAAGTATAAGATAGTATGGTCGCTTGTCATAAACCAAATAGTCTGAGATTTTACCATAATGTGCAAGTTATATTTTAGCATCTAAGTGTTTCTTGGATACTAGCAGAAAATACAAGACTCCTAAGTCATGTATAAATGACATTATTACTTATGGCATAGAAGGCAACATAAGCTTTATGTTTCTATCAGTCTCTCTTGCCCCCAGGTCCTGTGAAAACAACACAGAGCAGTCTGTATAGATGGGCCCAGTGAGTTGCAGCACAGTTAAGGAATCACAGACTTGAGGAACTAAATGCTTCTATCACAGGCATTGGGCCTGTTTGACCTCTGGCCCTGAGGAAGACATGACTTCTACATTGGATAGTAAACAAATCTGAAGGGAATTCTATCTTCCAGAACTGTTCACCATACATATGTACAGAAAAAAAGAATTTGAAACAGTGGCTGTCAGTTCTTTTGCTGGAAAGAAATACATAAATATGAGAAACCCAAGGAGAATTCTGTTAAACATGACTTTGGAATATCATTCAGTTTTTTTTAAATATAATTTTAAATGTAAAGCTACTTTATGATCCAGCAATTCCAACTAGGCATTTATCTAAGAGAAATGAAAATATGTGTTCACAAAAAGACCTTCATCAGAATGTTCATTGCAAAATAATAAATAATATTTGTAGCTCAATATAATAATATATTATTAGAGATTGGCTTGACTTATTTTGTGAAGTGATAGAAAATAAACCAATGCAATAACAATCTTGCTGTAAAATAATAATTAATATTTATAGCTTAATAATAAATTGTACAACTTAATTAAAAAGTGGATAGAAACAAAAGACAAACAAATAGCCAATTAGCACATGAAAAGATACTCTAAATCATTAGCCGTTAGGAAATTACAAGTTCAACAACCGTCAGATACTACCAAATACCCAATAGAATAGCTAAAATGGAAAATTTTTAAAATACTAAGAGGTGGCTCATGCCTGTAGTCCCAGCACTTTGGGAGGCCAAGGCAGGCAGATCTCAAGGTCGGGAGTTCCAGACCAACCTGACCAATATGGTGAAACCTATATCTACTAAAAATACAAAAAATTAGTCTGGCATGGTGGTGCATGCCTGGGTGACAGAGCGAGACTCCATCTCAAAAAATATATATATATTGAGTGGTTTCTTTTTCATATATATATCAAGCACTTATAAGAATGGTCAGCATTGAGTGAGTGATCGTGTGATTTTTTTAGGGGTGATAGTCCCCATCACCCCTGCATTGATCTTCTTCTATTGTTTTATTACATTTCTTATTTTTTGCCTTTCTTGACCATTAATCTGTAATTTCCTCGTAGGCATGCACTCTTTCCTTTATGTCTGTTTCTCTAGGATTTAATGTACCACCTAAAATATCTTACCAACACAATCAATATTTATGGAAAAGAGTGACTCTAACTTTATATCTGGATTTGTGAGTTGAATAAGTTCAATAACATTTCTGATTTCTCCAGCTACCATCACATACATATTATTGGTTAAGTAAAGTAAACCTGTGATTCATATTAAAACTTGGTGAATCAAAATAAGCACATGAGAAAGGAATTTGATTGCAGTGCTAGCAATGTATGAATTGCTAGTGGAAATATAGAATCACACAATCTCTTTGGGAAAGAATTTTGCAGTTTCTAATAACACTAAATATGTACTCATCATACTTTTGTCCCTGTGCCTGTTTCTGTATCACATTCAGCTTGAAGCCAGAAAGAACAGGGAAAGATATGGAATCAATCATGATTGTCATTTTTTTTTTTAATCTAGGAAGAAATGTCATGTAAAAAGAAAGTTTCTACTTATCATACCTGCTTTTTCAGAACTGTGCAATGAGTTCCATGCTTATCAGGTAGAGAAGCTTGGAAAGTCAATATTCTTCTGCTATAGTGGAGGAGAAAATGGGTTGGGCATTGGTGATCAAGAGCCAAAGCAGTGAGATCATGGGAAAAAATATATATATATTTTGCATTCAAAAGCATAAAGAATCTTACTTAAAACTTGCATCCATAACATTAAATAGAATTATGATTTCTAAGGGAAATCCATCTGGCTGGATGAAATTTCTATTTATGTATATGTTAGGAACTGTTTGCTATGAGTGGTTTCTTTTTCATTATTTCACACAAAAAAAAATCAAGCCAATTTCTACTTATCATTTTGTTAAGTTTTTAATACTCATTTTATTTTAAACTGGCCATAAAAATATAATGGCTCTATGAATATATTTCAACTACGATTATGGTAAAATGAACTATTTTACATTCTTAGAGCTCACAGGGGTGTTGAACTACATTTAACAAGAGACAAAATGAATTGTGTGTATGTAACAAAAACACAGCTAATGTTCTTACCACCTACCATTCTGAACTTTTCACAGAATATGCAATTTTAAAATTATTGAAAAAATTGCTATAAGTCTGTAGACAGATGAATTGATAGTCTGCATATAAAGAAAAGCAGACTGTTACCATGAAAGTAAAAATGAATTCATTTAATTATGTAATTTCCAGTAATTCTTCTAATAAAAGCAGTTGCTCTCATACTCACTAGCCCTATGATAGGGTCCACAATTAAAAGAAAGGAATATTCTATTGCTTGCCTTCTCTGTTTAGAGTGGTTGTCCTAATTACTCAATGAAAGAATCTTGCCGATCATTTCACTCATAATCTAATAATGTAGAATTGCTTGCTTTTCTCAATATATGCCACATTTTTTCCTTATGAACATTCTTACTTTTATGTCTCCATTTTCTTTTCTTCTTCATATAGATAATTCCTAGTTAGCTGTATAAGTTGACTTCAATAATTACATCCTCTAGGAAGATTTTACTAACCAATAACCTGGATTTTATGTCTGTCTCATAGTCCCCTATCACCCCTGCATTGATCTTCTTCTATTGTTTTATTACGTTTCTTATTTTTTGCCTTTCTTGACCATTAATCTGTAATTTCCTCGTAGGCATGCACTCTTTCCTTTATGTCTGTTTCTCTAGGATTTAATGTACCACCTAAAATATCTTACCAACACAATCAATATTTATGGAAAAGAGTGACTCTAACTTTATATCTGGATTTGTGAGTTGAATAAGTTCAATAACATTTCTGATTTCTCCAGCTACCATCACATACATATTATTGGTTAAGTAAAGTAAACCTGTGATTCGTATTAAAACTTGGTGAATCAAAATAATCACATGAGAAAGGAATTTGATTGCAGTGCTAACGAAGGGCCAATCTTATAGAAATCATTGGTACTCTCACCAACACAGAGACAAGAAAATGAACTGTCATTCAACTAGATGTGTTATACTTTGTCAAATTAGAAATATAAGAAACTAAAGATGCATGCTGACTATTTCCACAAAGTTCAAACCAAAAACTGAAAATGTTACTCTACTCAGAAATACATTCAATGGTTTTCCTTGCTGTTAACGTAGCAACCCCATCATTTTTTCTTTTCCTCTTTATCTAGCATTTTCGGTTCTAACTTTCCTCTTTTATTAAGGTCTTCATATATGCTTTCTCAACTTACTAATTATTTATAGGTTCAATTTCAACATATCCTCAACTTACTAATTATTTATAGGTTCAATATCAACATATCAACTTGTCATGTTTTCTTTTTAAAAAAAATCGTAATTATTACTGCCTCTGACATAACCTTCTGAAACTTCTTGAGTCATGTAATAAATACAACTGTCGTGTTTTAAAGATTAATAGTATCTCTATAGAGGAAATTAGACGAGATGTCTTTCCCTTGCTTGAAAAGAAGTGTGAAACACAATGGTAGAAAGCAAGCAAAACAAAAATATTGTATCACTAGACTGAAAGAAATGCCTTGCACTCCTCCATTCTGTACCAACTTTAGTCTTTAAAAACTACCGAGAAAGATTAGAAAATTAGTGGCAAACACGAAAAATAACCTGAAATTTTATCACAAAATGGAGCAACTTGAATTTGCAAATCTTTTGTTTTTTCTTTTTTTCTCTTCCATTTCTCTCTTTATTTTGGGCTATTTTACTGTGCTAAACTATGTTAAACTATGCTCAAAAGAGGAGAAAATGGATGAGTATAGTTGTTTCTCCAAACTCATGCTTTTATTCAGGAAAAAAGATTACTGATAACTGGCATCAAGCTGAAATTAAAGAGAGAAAAAGGGCCACATTTTTATACTCTATTTCTGTCTTCACACACATATACACAAATAGTTATTCATACCTACACATATATACACATAGCTATTTATAAATATACATACATGGATATATATGTATGCCTGTATAATAATTCATCTAACATCCAAGAATTTATCATTCATGCAGCTAACATATTTTTATCAAATTATGTTTTACAAATGGAAATTGTCAAAGAACGAAAATAAAGGAAATCACATGAGATTAAAATTCTTGGTGATTTGGGAAAACAAGCAATAGTGAAAGAGAAGAGGAAATTAGAATTTTAAATAATGATTGTTATAAACATGTCTTTAATTTACAAATAAATCGTATGTATATTTTAAGGCCCTGTAAGGTTCAAGGACAAGAGTGATGGAGAAATTTGCCCATAAAACTAACCATTTTTTGTTCATGTAAGGGACGAAATTTTATTGTTATACTTTGTATGCATAACACTCCAAAAACTATATTTTGAGATGTTTGTCTTCAAAATAAAAATTAATTGGAAATGAAAATTTAACATGGAAAGAAATTAATTGTTATCTTGAGTTGACTAATATAGGTCATAAATGCAACTATAAGCTATTTCTAATGCTGAAATAGAAATAATACTATTAAATTTTAAAAAGCATATTAATAAATTTATTTACCAAAACCCATGTCAAAATTGAACTGTACTTTAATTTGCAAAACAATTTCATAATGAAATCACTTGTTTTATTCTTTTCCATTTTATTTTCCAAAGTTTCTTGGCAATATATTTTGATAGCTATATGGGCTGTATTAATTCACATTCTATCTTTGTAAAATGACCATAGAACATGTTATTTTGAAATAACTGTAATGACTTTATTAATTTTTAAAGGACATTTCCTGTAGGATTATCATTTCAAGTCCCTTATGTTTATTTCCTCGAACATTTTCTGTGCTGAGGGATGTCTGTCTCAGCTGAAGGGCAGAGAGTAGGTCTCTGCCCACTGAGAGGTCAAATCCAGTGAGGATAGGGAGTTTTGTTTTTTTGATTCCAGCTTTATTCCCAGAAAGTAGAAAATTTGGGAAACAGTGAGCATTGGTTCAGCATGTGTTAATTGAACAAATTAATTAATGAAGGAGCACATTAGCCAATGAATTTTTATCAATGTGTATTTTTTTAAAAAATTTATATTTTATTGCACTTTAGGTTCTGGGGTACATGTGAAGGACATGCAGGATTGTTGCTTATCAGTTTCAGGAGATTTTGAGCTGAGATGATGGGGTCTTCTAAATATACAATCATGTAGTCTGCAAATAGAGACAATTTGCAAATAGGTACATACATGGCCAATGTGGTTGGCTGCCTCCATCCCCATCACCTATATCTGGTATTTCCCCCCCATGTTATCCTTCCCCAACTCCCATCCCCCACTGTCCCTCCACTAGTCCCCACAAACAGATCCGAGTGTGTGATGCTCCCCTCCCTGTGTCCATGTGTTCTCAATGTTCAGCACCCGCCTATGAGTGAGAACATGCGGTGTTTGATTTTCTGTTCTTGTGTCAGTTTGCTGAGAATGGTGGTTTCCAGCTTCATCCGTGTCCCTACAAAGGACATGAACTCACTGATTTTTATGTTTGTATAGTATTCCGTGGTGTATATGTGTCACAATTTCCCTGTCAGGTCTGTCATCGATGGGCATTTTACTTGGTTCCAGGTCTTTGCTATTATAAACAGTGCCACAATGAACATACGTGTGCATGTGTCTTTATAATAGAATGCTTTATAATCCTTTGGATATATAGCCAGTAATGGGATTGCTGGGTCAAATGGAATTTCTATTTTTAGGTCGTCGAGGAATCGCCACAAGGTCTTCCACAATGGTTGAACTAAGTTACACTCCCATCAACACTGTAAAAGTGTTCCTCTTTCTCCACATCCTCTCCAGCATTTGTTGTCTCCAGATTTTTAATGATCGCCATTCTAACAGGTGTGAGATGGTATCTAAATGTGGTTTTGATTTGCATTTCTCTAACGACCAATGATAATGAGCATTTTTTCATATGTTTGTTGGCCTCATATAGGTCTTCTTTGGAAAAGTGTCTATTCATATCCTTTGCCCACTTTTGAATGGGCTTGTTTCTTTCTTGTAAATCTGTTTTAGTTCTTTGTAGGTTCAGGATATTAGCACTTTATCAGATGGGTAGATTGCAAAAATTTTTTCCCATTCTGTTGGTTGCCAGTTCACTCTAATGATTGTTTTTTTGCTGTACAGAAGCTCTGGAGTTTAATTAGGTCCCATTTGTCTATTTTGGCTTTTGTTGCCAATGCTTTTGGTGTTTTGGTCATGAAGTCCTTGCCTACGCCTATGTCCTGAATGGTTTTGCCTACATTTTCTTCTAGGGTTTTTATGGTGTTAGGTCTTATGTTTAAGTCTTTAATCCATCAGGAGTTAATTTTAGTGTAAGGTGTCAGGAAGGGGTCCAGTGTCTGCTTTCTGCACATGGCAAGCCAGTTTTCCCAACACCATTTACTAAACAGAGAATCCTTTCCCCGTTGGTTGTTTTTGTCTAGTTTGTCAAAGATCAGATGGTTGTAGATGTGTGGCATTGACTCCAAGGCCTCTGTTCTGTTCTATTCATCTATGTCTCTGTTTTGGTACCACTACCATGCTGTTTTGATTACTGTAGCCTTGAAGTATAGTTTGAAGTCTGGTAGCCTGATGTCTCCAGCTTTCTTCTTTTTGCTTAGAATTGACTATGCAGGTTCTTTTTTGGTTCCATATGAACTTTAAGGTGTTTTTTTCCAGTTCTGTGAAGAAGGTCATAGGTAGCTTGATGCGGATAGCATTGAATCTATAAATTACTTAGGGCAGTATGGCCATTTTCATGATATTGAATCTTCCTAACCATGAGCAAGGAATGTTTCTCTATCTGTTTGTGTCCTCTCTTATTTCGTTGAGCAGTGGTCTGTAGCTCTCCTTGAAGAGGTCCTTTACGTTCCTTGTTAGTTGTATTCCTAGGTATTTTATTCTCTTTGTAGCAATTGTGAATGGCAGTTTGTTCTTGATTTGGCTCTCTTTAAGTCTGTTATTGGTGTATAGGAATGCTTGTGATTTCTGCACATTGATTTTGAATCCTGAGACTTTGCTGAGGCGCTTATCAGTTTCAGGAGATTTTGGTCTAAGATGATGGGGTCTTCTAAATATGCAATCATGTAGTCTGCAAATAGAGACAATTTGACTTTCTCTTTTCCTAATTGAATACGGTTTATTTCTTCTTCTTGCGTGATTGCTCTGCCTAGGACTTCCAACACTGTATTGAATAGGAGTGGTGAGAGAAGGCGTTCTTGTCTAGTGCCAGATTCCAAAAGGAATGCTTCCAGTTTTTGCCTCTTCAGTATGATATTGTGGGTTGTGGTTTTGTTGTAAATAGCTTTTATTATTTTGAGATGCGTTCCACTGATACCTAGTTTACTGAGAGTTTTTAACATAAAGCAGTGTTGAATTTTGTAGAAGGCCTTCTCTGCATCTATTGAGATAATCATGTGGTTGTCTTTGATTCTGTTTATGTGGTGGATTACATTAACAGACTTGCATATGTTGAAGCAGCTTTGCATCCCTGGGATGAAACCTAGTTTATCATGATGGATAAGCTTTTTGACATGATGTTGCAATCAGTTTGCTAGTATTTTATTGAAGGTTTTTGCAACTATATTCATCATGGATATTGGCCTGAAGTTTTCTTTTCTTGTTGAGTATCTGCCGGGTTTTGGTATAAGGATCATGTTGGTCTCATGAAATGATTTGGGAAGGATTCTCTCTTTTTAGGTTGTTTGGAAGAGTTTCAGAAGGAGTGGTACTGGCTCCTCTTGTATGCCTGGTAGAATACGGCTGTGAACCGATCTGAACCTGGGGCTTTTGTGGTTTGTAGCTATTAATTGCTGCCTCAACGTCAACCCTTGTTATTGGCCTATTCAGGGTTTCAAATTCATCCTGGTTTAGGCTTGGGAGGGTGCAAGTGTCCAGGAATTTATCCATTTCTTCCAGGTTTACTGGTTTATGTGCATAGAGTTGTTTGTAGTAATCTCTGGTGGTAGTTTGTATTTCTGTGGAATCAGTTATATCTCCTTTATCATTTTTCATTGCATCTATTTGATTCTTCTCTCCATTTTATTAATGTGCCTAGTGGTCTATTTTGTAGGTGTTTTCAAAAACCAGCTCCTGGATTTATTAATTTTTTGAAGGGTTTTTTGTGTCTATGTGTCCTTCAGTTCTGCTCTGATCTTAGTTATTTCTTGTCTTCTGCTAGGTTTTGAGTTTTTTTGATCTTGCTCCTCTAGCTCTTTCAATTTTGATGATAGGGTGTCGATTTTAGATCTTTCCTTCCTTCTCATGTGGGCATTAATTGCTATAAATTTTCCTCTAGACACTGCTTTAAATGTGTCCCAGAGATTCTGGTATGTTGTGTCTTCATTCTCGTTGGTTTCAAAGAACATCTTTATTTCTATCTTCATTTCATTGTTTATCCAGTCAACATTCAAGGGCTAGTTGTTCAGTTTCCATAAAGTTGTGTAGTTCTGAGTTAGTTTCTTAATTCTGCGTTCTAATTTGATTGCACTGTGGTCTGAGAGACTATTTTTTATGATTTCCGTTCTTTCGCATTTGCTGAGGAGTGATTTACTTCCAATTATGTGGTCAGTTTTAGAGTGGGTGTGACATGATGCTGAGAAGAATGTATATTCTGTGGATTTGGAGTGGAGAGTTCTTTAAATGTCTGTTAGGTTTTCATGGTCCAGATCTAAGTTCATGTCCTGGATATCCTTGTTAATATTCTGTCTCGTTGATCTAATATTGACAGTGTAGTGTTAAAGTCTCCCACTATTATTGTGTGAGAGTCTAAGTCTCTTTGTAGGTCATTAAGAATTTGCTTTATGTATCTGGGTGCTCCTGTAATGGGTGTGTATATACTTAGGATTGCTGGCTGCTCTTCTTGTAGCATTGATCCTTTTACCATTATGCAATGTCCTTCTTTGTCTCTTTTGATCTCTGTTGGTTTAAACTCTATTTCATCAGGGACTAGGATTGCAACTTCTGCTTCTTTTTTTTTTTCTCTCCATTTGCTTGGTAAATCTTCCACCATCCCTTTACTTGGAGCCTATGTGTATCCTTGCATGTGAGATGGGATTCCTGGATACAGCAAACCAATGGGTTTTGACTTTATCCAATTTGCCAGCCTGTGCCTTTTGATTGGTATATTTAGCCCATTTACATTTAAGGTTAATATTGTTATGTGTAAATTTGATCCTGCCATTTTGATGCTAGCTAGTTGTTTTGCCCATTAGTTGACACAGTTTCTTCATTGTGTCCATGCTGTTTACCATTTTGTACGTTTTTGGAGTGGCTGGTACTAGTTGTTCCTTTCTATGTTGAGTGCTTCCTTCAGGAGCTCTTCTAAGGCAGGCCTGGTAGTGATGAAATCTCTCAGCAATTGCTTGTTCATATAGGATTTTATTCCTCCTTCACGTATGAAGCCTAGTTTGGCTGGTTATGAAATTCTAGTTTGAAAGTTCTTTTCTTTAAGGATGTTGAATATTGGCCCCCACTCTCTTCTGGCTTGTAGGCTTTCTGCTGAGAGATCCTCTGTGAGTCTAATGGGCTTCCCTTTTGGATAACCCAGTCTTTCTCTCTTGCTGCCCTTAGCATTTTTTCCTGCATTTCAACCCTGGTGAATCTGATGATTATGTGCCTTGGGGTTGCTCTTCTTGAGGAATATCTTTGTGGTGTTCTCTGTACTTCCTGGACTTGAATATTGACCTGCCCTGCTAGTTTGGGGAAGTTCTCCTAGATAATACCCTGAAGAGTATTTTCCAGCTTGGATTCATTCACTCCATCACATTCAGGCACACCTATCAAACATAGATTAGGTCTTTTCACATAATCCCATATTCCTTGGAGGCTTTGCTCATTTCTTTTCATTCTTTTTTTCTCCAATCTTGCCTTCTCATTTTATTTCATTGAGTTGATCTTCAGTATGCTTTGTGAAGTTCTCATGTTGTGTTTTTCAGCTCCATCAATTCATTTATATTCTTCTTAAGCTATTTATTCTCATTAGCATTTTGTCAAACCTTTTTCAAGGTTCTTAGTTTCTTTGCATTCTGTTAGAACATGTTCTTTTAGCTGAGAGAAGTTTGTTATTACCCACTTTCTGAAGCCTATTTCTGTCAATTTCAGACTCATTCTCCATCCAGCCTTGTTCCCTTGTAGTGAGGAGTTGTGATCCCTTGGAGGTGAAGAGGCATTCTGGTTTTGGATGTTTTCATCATTTTTGTGCTGGTTTCTTTCCATCTTTGTGGGTTTATCTACCTGTGGTCTTTGCAGTTGGTGACATTTGGATGGGGTCTCTGAGTGGATGTCCTTTTTGTTGATGATGAAGTTATTTCTTTCTGTGTTTTTATTTTCCTTCTGACAGGCCCCTCTGCTGTAGGACTGCTGGAGGTCCACTCCAGGCCTTCTTGCCTGGGGTTCACCTGTAGCAGCCTCTGGGTTCTCACTGGGAACTGCACTCCAGAGCTGTTCCTAATCAGCCATCTTGGATCGTCTATTGATGTGCATTTTTGAATGAAGTTTGATTTTTGATAAATCCTCACTTGGAAACAGCTTCGTGGAGATTTTGATACCAGTAGGTGCCCAGCATAGTGTCCTAAAATTCCAAATATTTGCAGTTTCACTTTGAAATTAATTTGCATTGTGTTATCTTATATGAACAAATTCAAAACAAAGAAAATGGTTAAGATAGGGAGAAAAAAAACACCGAATGATGAAGAATGTTGTTGTGTAAAGTTAATTGGCAGAGATGCATCTTTGAGTGAAATGTGGAGAGATATTTGAGAGAGAACTGTTGAGTGGTCAGTCTTTTGGTGGATATTTTTGTGCTCTGACCGCTTTATTTTTATATACAGACTTCTAACTGGATATTTTTCCTAATGAATACTCTGCTAATGTGTTTATGCCTTTACACCAAGTTCCACATATGTGTATATACGTACACACTTGTATGTACTAACTTGGACTTATAATATTGGTCTGTATCTCACATATTCAGGCACAGATGCCTTTTAGAAACACACAGTACTGAATTACTAGTGATGTCATTTACAGTTGGATTATTGCACCAGTTCAGTATTATTCTTCACAATGGGCCCCAAGATGAAAATGTAACAGCTCTGCTCTTCTACCAAGTAATTGAAACTTAATGCAAGTGTCATATTAAAGTTTGGGTGGCTTGTATTTTTTTGTGCACAGATTTATTAATTTTTTAAAATATATGTTTTTAAGAAAGACTATTTACAGCAAAATTTAGATTTCTTTTACAAATGCCTGCTTATTTATTTTGGTCAAATATTTGTATGTTTGCTTTACAGAATTTTTCACAGATTCTATTTCTTTCAAAATGACTCTAATTTTAGATGTTCAACACATTCTTAACACCACCACCATCCGTACTTCTGCTGAGCATCTTACTCTTTGAGATTCTAGCATCTCAGCAGTCACTCAAATGTTGCAACATTCCATTAAAGATAAATCATGTCTAAAAAGAAAAAGTGTTCCCTCAAGATTTGACCTCTAAACAAGTGCCATTGAATAGAATTTTCTGCAACTGTGGGAACAGTCTATAATCTGAGCTGCTTAGCATGGTAGCTACTAACCACATGTCGCTGTTGTTCATTTGAAATGTGGCTAGCGAGACTGAAAACCTAATGTTTTTAATTTCAAATTTAATAAATATAATTGATTAAAAGTGTTACAACTCTCTTGTTTCTTTTTAATATTCAAGGTGTACAATATGATAACATACATATACATTGTGTAATGATTATCATAATCAAGTTAAACAACACATCTATCACCAATTATGCTGTACATCGATGCCAGAATTTGTTCAACTTAACACTGAAAGTTTGTACCCTTTGATCAATACCTGTTCAATGCCCCTCACCCCCTCTCCAGCCCTTGGCAATCACCATTCTACTCTGCCTTCTAAGTTCGAATTTTTAAAAGACCACAGATGAGATCACGCAATATTTGTGCCTCACTTACTTCACTTAGCATAATGTCCTCCAGGGCCACCTATGTTGTCAAAATGCAGGATTTCCTTCTTTTTAGTGGTGGAGTAATATCCACTGTATATACCATCATTTCTTTACTCATTCATTTGTCTATATACACTTAGGTTGTTTCCATATCTTGACTATCGTGAATGGCGTTGCAATGAACATGAGGGTGCAGATAACTCGTAGACACACTGATTGAGATTGAAGGATCATGAGGTAGGTCTATTTCTTAATTTTTGGGGAACCTCCATATTCTTTCCCATAATAGCTGCATCAATTTAGATTTCCATCAGTAGTGTACAAGGGTTTCCTTTTTCCACACTTTCACTAGCACTTGCTATCTCTTTACTTTTTGACGATAGTCATTCTCACAGGTCTGAGGTGATAACTCATTTGATTTATATTTCTCTGATAATTAGTGATGATGAGCATCTTTTCATATACTGTTTGGTCATTTATATGTCTTCTTTGAAAAAATTGAATGCAGATCCTCTACCTATTTTTAATTAGAGAATACATGTGTATGTGTTTTTTTGGGGTTTTGTTGGTTTGTTTCTTTTGCATGAGTTGCATGAGTTCCTCTATATTTTGTATATTAACCCAGATTAATTAAATATGTAGTTTTAAAGTATTTTATTTCATTGCATAGGTTACCTTTACATTTTGTAGTTTCCCTTGATGTGCAGAAGCTTTTTAATTTGATGCAATTCCACTTGTTTATTTTTGCTTTTGTTAACTGTGCTTTGATGTCACACCCAAACAAAGCATTGCCAAGACCAATGTCAAAGAGCCCTTTGCTTTCTTCTAGGCGTTTGACAGTTTCAGATCTTACATTTGAGTCTTTCATCTATTTCAAGTTAATTTTTATATATGGATTAAGACAAAGGTCCAATGTTATTCATTTTCATGTGGATGTTCAATTTTTTTAATGTGTTTATTGAAGAGATTTTCCTTTAGCTGTTTATTGGCACCATGGTCAAAGATTAATTGACCATATATATGTTGGTTTATTTCTGGGATTTCTATTCTGTTCCATTGGTTTGTGTGTCTGTTTTTATGCCAACTACAAACTGTTTGATTTTACTACAGCTTTGTAATATAGTTTGAAATCATGGAGCATTATGCCTCCAGAATCTTTTTCTCTCAAGATTGCTTTGGCTCTTTGGGGCTTTTACAGTTCCATAAAAATTTTAGGATAGGCTTTTGTGTGTGTGTGTGTGTGTGTGTGTGAAAACTTCCTTTGGAATTATCATAGTAATTACATTGAGTTTGAAGATCACTTTAAATACTATGGGCTTTTAAAAATGTTCATTAATATACATTTAAGCCTGTATAGTCAAATGTGTCTTATGGTTCCATATAGGACAGCACAGTCTACTCCAAATCTCTCTCTCTTATATAAAAATATAGTAAGGCCAGGAACAAAAATAATGGCTAATTTGTTTCATTCCTTCATTTTGATAGGGACGGGGCAGAGAAATTCTAGGCAGAAAAGGGAGGTTCATAACAAAAACTCTATCTTCAAGTCAAAAAGCCTGAAACCCACAGGCCAAAGTGAGAAGTTTCTCCTTGTCTTCCAGCCCAAATGTTGCCTTTTCTAAACTACTCATGCTCCCCTGCTGTCCTTCATCCTGTGCCTATAAAGACCCCATACTCAGCTGGCAGAGAGAAGAATCAGCTGGACATCAGGGACAATGACTGGAGGTGAGAGACAAGCGGCTTGACTTCAGAGGGACAGCTTGATGGTGTAACGTGGGAGATGATGAATCCAGCTGGAGATGTTCAGACTTCAGGGGAGGGTTACCTACCCCCCATCCCCTTTTCAGCTCCCATTCTTGTTGAGAGCCACTTAACGGCAGCTGCCTTAGCTGAAAAGGCAGATGGCCCATTGAGCTGTTAACATTCAAGTTGTCCACAGATGGTAGAGCTAAAAAAGCACTGTAACACAGCCTCTGTGGCTTTGTGGGTGGCAGACATCCCCACCTAGATGCTTCCACGAGGCCCACATGGAGGTTCCTCCTGCCAGCACTCAAAAGTGCCAACTTGGGCACATGCATGGTCCCTCCTACAAGGGGTAGAATGCAGCAGATCTGAGTGAGTAGAGTGATCCTTCCAGTGCCAATGTGAAGGCGAGTTCCAGCACTTGTGCACTCCTGTATCAGTCATTCACATGATCCTTCCCATGAGTCATTGAGAGGGGCAGGCTGAGTAAACTAGGCACCCCGTCACAAGACCAGCAAAGGGGTAAAAGAAATATTCTGCTTCAATTTGACCTATCATTCAATATCAGTCCTTATTGAGTGCTCACCATTTTCTAGGTAATGCACTAATCTGAGGGTAATCAGTCATGAAGACATAGGTTATGCCAAGAAGCTATGGCATATTCCTGTAGTAAGGAGTACTATCCCTCACTCCCCAGCACATGCTCTGTATGAGGAAAAAATGCTTATAGGAGAAATGCCAGCAAAAACAAACGTGTGTGCATGTGTATATTATATTGTGTGTTTTAAGAAATGGGTATATATGCATATATATCTGTGAGTTTTTGAGCCATTGGCTGGTTTTCTTGGAAGATGACTTTAAGAGGGAGATTTGTGTGTAAGAAATGTATTGGGAAGTTTCTTGAGATTGGACAGAGAAAAAAAATAAACTGAAATAAAGTCACAGAAAATATCTCAATTGACCTTACAAGTTTCTCTGAAGCATGGAATTACTGGACCTCAAATGAAGTAGGGTGCTATCAACCAACTATTGAATTAGTGCATTTCCTTGAGAGATTCTGCAAGCCACCCAGAGCTGCCAGCTTTTTGAGAAGCTGTCATACACATGCCTGTGAGACTGAGAGGTAGAGAAAGAAAGAGAAAGATTAGAGGAGGAAAGTTAAAGTGGAAAAATGATCACATTTTTTCTTGACATTTTGTGTTGTATTAATCATCTGGACTTAAGGAGTATATGAATAATTTAATATTCTTTGCTGTATTGCATTCAAAGTTCTTTAATTGGATAATCATTTTAATGATTTTTAAAATGATAGTTCTCTTTTTATTGAATGTTATGAGATTTTTCACAGAAAATGACTATCTGTAAAATGCTCTATAATGTTAAGATCATCTGAAAACCATGAAGTCCATGAAAATCATGATATTTTAGTTTCAGTTACTTTCAGATTAGCCAATTTTCAGATTCAGCTTCCAGAGAGTAGAAACCTGTCGGGCTTGCCTCTAGGTCCTCAGTGTCTAAACAGAGTAGACTCTAAAAACAAATAGTTGAACAAATTAATATATAAAGCTATTCTTTGTTTCTATGGAGAAGTTGTCATAGTTTCTGCAACATAAGGAAGTGTTTCTGAAGGAGTGGATTTCTCTTCCTTTGTTTCTTCCTCTTCCCCTCATCCTTGGTAAAGTGCAAGTCGGAACATGAGACTCTCTCTAATATCCTCAATCACCATGAAAATAAAGTTAAAATACCGTTTTAATTCATGATATGAACTTCATAGCCTTGCAGACGATTGTACAATATTTATCATGCAATTTGCACCCAACTATACTTCACTACTTACTCTATCTTGCTCGTTCATTCATACCTCTATATCTCAACATTGATTGTCCTCTGCTTTCAAATACTTTTCCAAAAGCTCCATTTGGTAAATTATTACTTACCCATTAAGAATTAGCACAAATTAATGTCAGTCAGAGTTGATTTTCATAATACCTTACAACTAGAGAGAATTCATCACTCTTATTACTCCTTGAGGGTTTTTCCCCCCGTTTTTTATGATCATCTCACCCTTTCTGTGCTCTCCTGCTCATCTCTGCAGGCCAGGGATGTGGTCTGCAACCCTGGTAAATACATTTGTGACACTCTATTGTTACTAGCATTTTGAATGTGGTTTAGGTCTTTCCAATGAGATGCACTCAGAAGAGACTTAGAAAGTGAAGGAGGCAGAGGCTTTCTTCTTGCAGCTGTGATGAATCATGAGTAAAATTTAGCTAAGTTGAGTTTGCAACAACCAGATTCTATCTTTTACCCTGTGGCTACTCTGACGCTATTGGATGGCTTTGTCATCCGTAATTTCTAACCACTTCTTGACCTCTGAGTGGAAAATGTAATAGCTTGACCTTAGCATCTGCAAGCCACTCTCTGGGTTCTACTTTCTCAGGCTTTCTAATAATGCTATAAGAGTTTGTTCACTGAATTAGCCATTTTTCTGCATGAAATAACTTTAGTGAGCATATTCCTTCCAATATACCCTGAAAAAGCATGCATTTAGTTGGTTTCTGTGATGAACTTATGGATCAAGAATTTATAAACACACTGAAAGGATGAGTTTTTGTTTTACCTTCTTCAAAGTAAGAAGCAAAATGTAATAGCATTTCAGGGTGACAAATGAGAATGCTCCTACATACAACAATATTGTATTACAAATCTAACTCTCCTGGGGCTTAAGAAAACTTTGAATCTTCCTTTGGATAAGACAAAATAATGCAACCTACAGGATGCATGCAAACTTTAGGATAGTTTCAAGAATTATAAAAATTAGTCCACAACAACAAATACCAATGTTAATATATTAAGTAGAATTTTTTGCTTAAACATGTTGATGAAAGTTGCATGTAAAAATATAGATTTATAATAGCCTTACAAATATTATATAGCCAGATATATATTATTACATTAAGAGGTGATTGTTTGCATTAAAAGTGGCAATTTACAAATCAAATAATTCATTGTTATGGTCTTTTATATCCTATATTTTTCTAGTATATTTAAAATAAAATTTGAATAATTAAAATTTGTGCATAACCCTGTAATTCAATTAAAATATATGGTAAATAGCACCCATATTGTACTCAGTCTTGAAATAAATATTATAATGAAACAAAATAAATATCAATAATAATAATAATAAGGTACGTTAGGCAATAGCTAGGTCTGAGAATTTATTCACTTGAACCTCTTACCTTATTCTTCAAAGACAGTAGTTTTATCAGCAGCTTAGTAATATATATCAAACTTCACTTACCCTACAGTTTGCTTTAATGAAGCTCATTACCTTAGATTGCAATAATCATTATAAGATACTTGTTATCTCCCAATCTAACATGTGGTGGAACTGAGTTATTCAGAAACAAACAGAAAGTCATTCCTCTCTGCCTAGATAGAGCATTTCTTATTCTTCAGAATCATATTTCAGCACAGAGCAATGTAATCATCATGCTGAGACTGTCGGTAATAACCCTCACTACTCAAGTGGCTTCTTCGAACAGCTGCTCTGACACAATTCTAAATCCCATTCCTCTGAAGGATAACAAATAATGACTATGACTATACAAACATTTGAAATCTTAATGTGATACCTTATGAAGACATTTACATGGCACCAGCATTGTGCCAACGCAGATTGCCCATTCCCTTATATCAGGCACTGTCTTTGAATCTGATGGGAACATCAAAGACATCATGTGTACTTTGTATGTGAAACAAAACAATCTGAAATTTTGAGCATATAAAGTTAGAAAAATTCAGAACATTTTTCTATGCAATATATTGGATATGAACAAAATCCATCTTTGGATCTAAAAATTCAGTTCTTTATGCCACAGTGTTTCTGACTTAAACCGTGTTATGATATAATAAAAATTATGAAAATCTAAATAATTACTTTAAGATTTATGGAAATTATTTTAAAACTAGTTAACATTTCTTATGATTATTTAAGGCCTAAATTATTAGAACTATTCATTTTTGCAAGAAAGAACACATAGTTCATAGATTGAAGGGTTTGACCAAAGTCTAAGAAAGAGGAAAAAAGAAAAAATATTGAAGGGTATATATTTATGAACAGACATATATTGATGTATAATTAATTATGTCAAAACACAAACATGGTAGAAAATGATTTCAGTTTCCCAATCAATGAAAATAAATTTTTTATGGTGGTTGGATTTAATCTGATCATACCACATCTTTAAGGATTATGAATTATTGCAAAGTTATACAATTAGGAGACAATTCTTTCAATGTTAACCAAAATGCTTGGTTTAGTCATTTTTACGTTTTTCTATTATTTGTGTATTGTACTACGCTTGTCCAGATTTCTATCAATTTTATACTAAGAATTTTTTGGTTAGCATTCTTTTTCTCTTTTAGCAAACTTTGATCATAAGAAAATTATAATACATTCTTTAAGCTTTATAAAGCCCTTGCATATGAAGCCTTTTGCTAAAGGAGAGTGTTATTAGATACACTTTAATATTTAAATCATATTTTAAACTTTATTGAGTCACTGTTACACCATTAAATATCTAGCTATTTATTAATATATATGTTTTAGCTTAAATTGTTATATTGTTTCTTTCTAAAGTTATATTTCAAATCTGAATAGTCTAGGCAATTATGATCAAAAAGAAAAATGCTCGAGACCTAACACTGTCTGATTTTAAACTATATTACAAAGCTATATTAACTAAAACAGCACAGTACTAGTATTAAAATAGATACTTCAAACAATGACACAGAATAGAGATCCCAGAAATGAACCCAAACATATAAAGTAAATTGACTTTTAACAAAGGCATAAAGAATAAACAATGGGAAAACATATTTAATAAATAGTATTGGGAACACTGGATATCCACATGCAAAATCATAAAACTAGACCCTTATTTTACACCATGTGCAACCATCCGCTCATAAAGATTTAAAGACTTAAATATAAGACCAGAAAGTGTAACCCTACTGAAAGAAAACATGGGGGAAAACTACATGACATTGGTATGAACAATTATTGTTTTTTAAATTTGGCCACAAAAGCACAAGTAACAAAAGAAAAAGTAGGCAAATAGGATTACATCAAATCAAAAACTTCACTACAGCAAAGGAAACAACAGTGTGAAGAGTCAAACTATGGAGTGACAGAAATTGCAGGCACACCTCAAAGAGATTATAAATCAAGTTTCAGACCACTACAATATAGTAAATACTGCAATAAAGCAAGTCACATAAACTTTTGGGTTTCCTGGTATATGTAGAAGTCATGTTTACATTATATTGTAGTCTTTTAAGTGTGCAATAGCATTACGTCTAAAAACATAATGTGTAAACCTCAACTAAAACTACTTTATTATGAGCCAGCACAGTGGTTCATGCCTGTAAACCCAGCATTTTGGGAAGTTGAAGCAGGAGGATCAGTTGAGGTCAGGAGTTTAAAACCAGCCTTGCCAACATGGAGAAACCCAGTCTACTAAAAATACAAAAATTATCTGGGCATATTGGCCCACGCCTGTCATTCCAGCTACTTGGGAGGTTGAGACACTAGAATAGCTTGAACCTGGGAAGTGGAGGTTGCGGTGAGTCACGATTGGACCACTGTGCTCCAGCCTGTGTGATGAAAACAAAAACAAAAGCAAAAAGAAAAACAAAACAAAACAAAATTTTATTACTAAAGAATGCTAGGATTATTTTCGCCTTCAGTGAGTTGTAATATTTTTGCTGGTATTCACACCATGCTGTAGCCTAGTAAGTGTGCAATACCAATATTTAAAAAACAACATACATATTTTAATTTAAAATATTTTATTGCTAAAAATTGCCAACAATTGACCAGGTGCGGTGGCTCATGCCTGTAATCCCAGCACGTTGGTTGGCCAAGGTGGGCAGATCATGAGGTCAAAAGATCAAGACCATCCTAGCCAACAAGGTGAAACCCCATCTCTACTAAAAATTCAAAAAATTTAGCTGGGCATGGTGGCACTCGCCTGTCATCCCAGCTACTCAGGAGACTGAGGCAGAAGGATCACCTGAAGCCAGGAGGCAGAGGTTGCAGTTAGCCGAAATTGTGCCACTGCACTCCAGCCTGGTGACAGGGCAAGACTCAGTCTCAAAAAATAAAAATAAAAATAAATGCTAATAATTTTTTAGCCTTTAGTGAGTCATAATGCATTTGCTAGTGAAGGATCTTGTCTCAGTTTTGATGGCTGCTAATTGATCAGGGTGGGAGTGGTAAAAGTATGAGTAGCTGTGACAATTTCTGAAACTAGAGAGAATAATGAGGTTTGTAGCACTGATAGACAGAAGATCTATCATTTCACAGGAAGATTTTTCTATAGAATGTAATGCTGTTTAACAGCATTTTACCCACAGTAGAACTTCTTTCAATATGGCTATCAATGCTTTCCAACCCTACTGCTACTTAATCAACTAAGCCTATGTAACATTCTAAACCTTTTGTCATTTCAACAAGGTTCACAGAGTTTTCATCAGATACAGTGCCCATCTCAAGAAACAACTCTCTTTGCTCATCCATAAGAAGAAACTTCTTAGGAATTAAAGTTTTACTATAAGATTGCAGCAATTCAGAGACATCTTCAAGCTCCTCTTCTAATTCTAGTCCTGTTGTGGTTTCTACTGTATCTGCAATTACTTTACCCAGTAAAGTCTGGAATCCCTAAAGTAATTCACAAGGATTCAAATCAACTTCTTCCAAACTCCTGTTAATATTGATATTTTGACCTCTTTCCATGAATCATAAACATTATTAATGGCATCTAAAACGAGTCTTTGATTTTTAATGTACTTAGTTCTAATCCATCAGAGGGATCACTATTTGGCTGCTATAGCTCACAAAAATATTTTTTAAATAGCAAGACTTAAAAATCAAAATTATTAAACTATAGCTGCAAAATAGATGTTTTGTTAACAGGCATGAAAGCACCATTAATATTCTTATACATCCCTATCAGATCCTCCTGGGTGACCAGGTGCATTGTCAACAGGCAGTACCATTTTGAATTTTTTTTTT
>NW_016107503.1:1157254-1162145 GCF_001604975.1 Cebus imitator
CGCTGGCCGGCACAGCCGCGCTGGCCGAAAGAGCTGCGCTGGCGACCGTGGAGCACCTCTGCCCGGGAGTTTCCTGGTCTGTGGGCAATAAAAACGCGGCGTCCACTCACCCTCTGCGCTTTCACTGGGAGCTGCGATCCTGAGCTGTTCCTAAACGGCCATCTTGGATCCGTACCTCTTTTTTTTTTCTGAGCAGTAGGTCTCAACAGTGGGCTGAAATTATTCAGTAAACTGTGCTGTAAACAGATATGCTGTCATCTAGGTTTTATTGTTCAATTTATAGAACACAAGCAGAATAGATTTAGCAAGATTTTTAAGGGCCTTAAAGTTTTTGAAATGGCAAATAAGCATTGGCTTCCACTCAAAGTCACCAGCTGTTTTAGCCCCCAACAGGGGCTTTGAAGCGAAGTATTGATTTTTCCTCTCTAGCTCTGATCATCCTAGATGACATTTTTATCTACTATAGAGCTATTCATCTGCACTGAAAATATGTATTTTATTGTAGCCACTTTATCAATGTTCTTAGCTAGATTTTTCTGGATAACTTGTGCAGGTTCTACAGCAGCATGTGTTGGTTCACCTTGGACTTTTAAGTTATAGAGATGGCTTCTTTGCTTAAACGTCATGAGCCAACTTCTGCTAGTTTCCAACTTTGCTTTTGCAGCTTCCTCAACTCTTTCACTTTACATAGCACTGAGTGAGGTAAGAACTTGTTCTGGATTAAGCTTTGGTTTATGGGAATATTGAATCTGGTTTTTAATCTTCTATCCAGACCACTGAAATTTACTCCATATCAGCAATAATATTGTTTGGGTTTCTTATTATTCATGCATTTACTAAAGTAGCACTTTTAAATGTCTCAAGAACTTTTCTTTACATTCATTACTTGGCTAACTGTTTGACCCAAGGGGCCTAGCTTTTAGCCTATCTCAGATTTCAGCATGCCATCCTCACTAAGCTTAATTATTTCTAATGTTTGGATTAAGTGAAAGATGTGTAACGCTTCTGTTTACTTGAACAATTAGAGGCCATTGTAAGATTATTAATTGGCATAATTTTAACATTCATGTGTCTCAGGGAACAGGGAAGCCTCAAGGCAGGGGGAGAGAGAGAGAGAGAGAGAGAGAGTTGAAAACAGCTTGTCAGTGGAGTGGTCAGAATACACACAACATTTATCAAGGAAGTTTGTTGTCTTATATGGGTGTGGTTCACAGCTCTCCAATACAATAGCAATGGTAACATCAGAGATAATTGATCACAAATCACCATAACATATATAATAATGATGAAAATGTTTCAAATATTATAAGCAATGCCAACATGTGTCACAGAGTAATGAAGTGAGTACATTGTGTTAAAGAAATTGCACCACTTAGACCTGCTGGACTCAGGGTTGCCACAGACTTTCAATTTGTAGAAAACATGCTATAAAGTACAATAAAGCAATGTGCAAGAAAACAAGGTACGTTTTATTTACCAGCCATACATTTTGTAAGAATTTAATGTAGCATTCAAAATATATAAGAAACTGAAGCAATTAAATACAAAAAGTTTAAAATAACCTGATAAAAAGAATGAGAAAAGGACATCAATGGACATACAAAAGAAACATACCAAAAAAGAAGATATAAAAATGACTTATAGATACATAGAAAAGAATGATTCAATATCATGAGTCATTACAGAAATGTAAATTAAGCCTCAATGAGATATCATTGTGTCAGAATGGCTACTACCTGTAACCACTCCAGAATACTGCATGGAGTTCAAAAAAAAAAAAAAAAAAATCCACAAATAGAATTACCACATGATCCAGAAATCCCACTCTAAGTATTTACCTAAAAGACTTGAAATCAGCTTTTCAGAGAGATGTCTGCACCCCCATGTTTACTGCAGCAGTCTTCACAATGGCTGGGCTATGGAATGAACCTCAGTGTTTATCGACTGATAAATGGATAAAGCAAACATTATGTATATACACAACAGAATATTAGTCAACATTTAAAAAGGAGGAAATACTCTCATTTGTGACAACACAGGTGGAACCAGAGAACGTCATGGTAAGTAAAATAAGTCAGCACAAGAAAAGAAATGTTGCATGTTCTTTCATACATATTAAAACTAAAACAACTGGACTCCTAGAATCAAGAGTAGAATGGAGGATGGCAGAGGCTGGGGAGTTTGAGTAATGGGGAATAATGGTCAAAAGGCATGAAATCTCAGACAGAGGAAATAGGTTTTCTCTATTTTTTTTGAGATCAATTGCACAGTGTGGTGAATATAATTGATACTGTACATTTTTAAATTGCTTAGCGAGTAAATTTCAAATGTTCTTCCTACAAAAATGATAAGTATTTGAGGTGTTAATTAACTTGTTTTAATTATCCTTCATTGTATTCATAAATCATACCATCACTTTATACACTGTAAATATATATACTTATAAATTGTTAGCTTACAATAAAACAAAAAAATATAGTTCTATTTTATCTATAAGTACAAATCTATGTTCATTTTTAATGTATTACTAGATACATTTTTTCTGTAATTTTTCAAAGATAGTTCTATTTTACCAGTTTTTCATTAAATCAGCTTTTTGTACTTTTTTAGAGTGTTTTCTATATGGCTATTTTAAATCTTATATTATTTAATAACTCACTCTATTTTTGGCTTTTTAAAGTTTTTTTTATTTTTAATATGTTAGCAATTAATTTTCAATATTATCTTTTTTACACTAGAAATAGTAAAGGTAGGAATTGTCATGTAAGTATATTTATAAATTTAGTATAACATTTCTTCACTGTCTCTCGTAAGACCCATTGCAATTTCTTGCTGTTCACATTTATCATTGAAGTGTTTCTCTTTGACACAAGCAATAATCTTTGCCTTTATTTCAGTTTTATTTGTTATTGAATTCAATATTCCTGTCTGCCCTTGACACACACTTTCTTAGTACACTCTTCTGTCATTTTCTTCTGTATTGGATATGGTTTTTTTATTATCTGTTGTTGAGTGGGAAACCTTTTTTATAATATATGTTACTGCATCAGATTTATTAAAATAATAAACATGTGTGGCCTTCACTTTATCACTATATTTACTATTTATGCTTTTTTCATGACTTAAAAATATTTCACAGTACAGTTTGGTTTTTACTTTCTTTATATTATATAGATAATTTTCTATTTATTTGGAACGTATATTAGATTCCCTAATACGAGCTCGGATACAATTGCTATATTCACATATTCTACCAAGTCCCTTTAACAACGTGACCTTATCTCATTACATTATATTTCTTAGCCTATACTTTTATACATTCAAATATTCTTGCACTTCTTTTGTTCAATTTGTCAGCACAATGTTCTCTTTGGTTATAAAACAGGAAAGCATTAGTATGCTCATACTCTCACTCTTTCTCTTTAAAAACTGTATTTGTGTTTTCTTTATATTTTAGTTTATTACACACATAGTCTATTTAATCATCTTAGTTGCCACGTTTTGGTCTTACACGCACGTCATGTTTTTCTTAGCTGAATAACAAAGGATTACACATTTACCAATTTAATATAACACAAATTTTCTATCTCACAGTTTCTGAGTAAGGAGGCCCAGCTTGGCCTAGATGAGTCCTCTGCTCAGGGTCTTACATACGGTGGCAGTGAGGGCAGACATGGGACTAGAGTTTCATTTGAGGCTTCGTGTCTTTTCTTGCCTGTACGCTGTAGAATTCATTTTCTTGCTGCTGGATGAAGTGGCTTACTCCTTTACGACCAAGAAGAAAGAATCTGATTTCTTCTGTCTCTGACACCTATGACCGCCCATAAAAGGCTCACCTGATTTGACCAGACTCATCCAAAATAATCTTCCTCTCACTAAAGTCAACTCATTACAGGGCTTTGACATCTGCAAATTTCCTTCAACTTTGCCATTCAACAGAGCAGAGGCAGATAATTAATGTTCCTAAACTTTGCCACATTCTAATGGTTAGAAGCAAGCTTCATGCCGGCCTAAAATGAAAAGGAAAGGATTTTTGAAGGGTGTGGTCATGGAGTCTCATGTTATTATTCTGCCTATCACAAAACATAACGCAATTTAGTTAATACCACTGCAAAGTCTTTTGCTGTCACTTCACTATTTCTTATTTGACTGAAGTTTATCTTCTAATAGTTTCTTCAAGAAATATTCTTGAAAAGGGCTTTCTTTGAGCTCTTAAATGCTTGACAGATTGATTTGTTACTTTTATATTTGAATGACAGTTTGCATGCTCAAAAATTATTGATTCATACTTTCCTTTCTTGGTGGCTCTGCAGGCATTGCAAAAGCCCTTTTCAGAGTTCGCTGCTAATGATGGAAAATGTTAGGCCAGTCTATTGTTTTATATTGAGAGGTAGAATAAGGTTTTGTTTTAGCGCCAAAGGACTTATTGATGATTTTAAGTCAATTGCTTCATTATGATATTTCTAATATTGATCATTCTGTTAATTTTTTTCCAAGACCCAATGTGTCTTTTTCAATTGGTGATTTCAATGGTTTTTAATGAAAGTTTTCCTGAATTTCATGTTTTTTTATAATTTTAAATTTATTTTTTAAACCTTTTTAGTTCTCTTACTTACATATTGGATCCTTTGTGCTGCCTCAAAGTAATTATTCTTTTTCTTTCGACATCATGTGATTTTTCTCTTATGATTCTTCTCAGGGGTCAACCAATGCATAGTTTATTTATTTCTCCAGTTCTGACATATTTTTCTGATATTTTATTTGTCTGCTTTACATTCTAATTTCTGTGATGTTTGCACATCACAGAAGTAAAACAATGCATAGATTTATTTTGTATTTAAATGTAACAGCACAATATGAGTCACAGTGTTTACATTAATTGTTAGTAATT
>NW_016107503.1:1162186-1165982 GCF_001604975.1 Cebus imitator
CAGAGTATTGCTCTGTAGCTCAGAGTAAAATGCAATGGTGGATCTCGGCTCACTGCAACCTCCACCTCCCAGGTTCAAGCAATTCTTGTGAGTCAGCCTCCCTAATAGATGGGACTAGAGGCACCCACCACCACACCCAGCTAATTTTCGTATGTGTAGTGGAGATGAGGTTTCACTGTGTTGGCAAGGCTGGTCTCAAACTCCTGACCTCAGGTGATCCACCCTCCTCAGCCTCCCAAAATGCTGAGATTACAAGCATGAGCCACCATGCCTGGACTGATTTTTGTTTTCTTATGAGTGTTAACATTCTTTTCTTGTTTTCCTTTTTGTTCTTTTCCTTTTTTATCTTGTAGACCACATGCTTAACATTTTATATTTTACTTGTACTTGAATGATGTAATTACTTCCTGATCCAACTTCTATCAGGTGAAGCAGGGTCATGAAATAGCATAGCAGGGAATTTACTTATAAAACAAGAGCATCTCTGAGGACAACCTTTTAGCCTATTATTTCTGTTAGACAAAAATAATCAACTGCTTACCAGAAGGATGCGAGAAGTGTAATGTCATTGCCTTCCACCAACCTACGACACTCTGATAGCCCTTCAATTTCCTCTGCTAGAACTGCTTTTGAGTAATTATTTAGGCATCTCTACATCTCATAACATTCATCTTAACCTTATGCCAATGTTAACCACTTAACATTTTGGTGGATTCATGGCAAGTTATTGAATAGTGTCCTCCGGGATGCTAAGACTTTCTTCATTTGTTATCTTACCAAGTTTCTACTATTGTGCTTCTATTTCAAGAAAAAATATATGTTTTATGACCAATATTTCACATTATTTTGTCATTGTTATAAGTTTTTATTTCACTCTCTTCTATTTTGTAATGCCTTTTTTCTTTAAATTTAGTTTTTCAGTTAACTATTTGAGCATCACCAGCATACTGAATTTCAGCAAGACATTAGCCCATTTTATAAAATCATTTTCATCTAGATTTAACTTACATACTACAGGACATGTTGCTTTTTACTTTCTTAACATTAGTTTTTCTTTTTTTTCTGGCATTTTGGAATTCAGTATACTATACCATAGGAGGTTTCCTTTTTTAAATTTACTCTTATTTTTTCAACTATGTTCTGATCCACTTTCATTGTCTCCTAACCAATAGTTTTCTAGTATCTGCACCTAACATACTAAATTTTTAGGCTAGAGGACTTTGCTGACATTTTATAACCTTATAAATTTAATAAAATATAAGGCTTTCAACGATATGGTGGTAACTACAGAGATCCACATTGAAGCATAGTTACTATCAGCATCTTTTTACAGTTCCAGGACTGCAAGTGATATATGTTGTTTCAAGCTGCCAAATAAAATACAAAGTGTCAAATTAAATTTGAATTTCTAATACACAGTGAATTTTTAAAAATTATAAACATGCTCCACACACATAGACAAAAAATAAAGGGATGGAAAAAGATTTACCAAGCAAATGGAAAGCAAAAAAGCAGGGTTCACAGTCCTACTTTCTGATAAAACAGATTTTAAAACAACGAAGATTAAAAGAGACAAAGAAAAGCATTACATAACAGTAAAGGGATCAATGCAACAAGAAGAGCTAACTATCCTAAAAATATATGCACCCAATACAGGAGCACCCAGATACATAAAACAAGTTATTAATGACCTACGAACAGACTTAGACTCCCACACATTAATAGTGGGAGATTTTAACAAGCCATTGTCAATATGAGACAGATCAATGAGACAAAATAATTAACAAGCATATTCAGGACTTGAACATAGATGTGGACCAAGCGGACCTAATAGACATCTACCGAACTCTCCATTCCAAATCCACAGACTATACATGCTTCTCAGCACCACATCACACTTATTCTAAAATTGACCACATAATTGGAAGTAAATTACTCCTTAGCAAATGTGAAAGAACAGAAATCATAACAACCAGTCTCTCAGACCACAGTGCAGTCAAATTAGAACTCAGGATTAAGAAACTCACACAAAACTACACAACTACATGGAAAGTGAACAACCTGATCCAGAATGACTACTGGATAAATAATGAAAAGAAGGCAGAAACAAAGATGTTCTTTGAAACCAATGAGAACGAAGACACAACATACCAGAATCTCTGGGACATATTTAAAGCAATGTGTAGAGGAAAATTTATAGCACTAAATGGCCACAAGAGAAAGGAAGAAAGTTATAAAATTGACACCCAAACATCGTGATTAAAAGAATTATTGGAGCAAGATCAAACAAATTCAAAAGCTAGCAGAAGACAAAAATTAGCTAAGATCAGAGCAGAACTTAAGTAAATAAGAGACAAAAAAAAAAAAAAAATCAACAAAATAAATAGACTGCTTGCCAGACTAATAAAGAAGAAAAGAAAGAAAAATCAAATAAATGAAGTAAAAAAAATGATTAAGGGGATATCAACACTGAGCCCACGGAAATACACCCTACCCTTAGAGAATACTATAAACACCTTTATGCAAATAAACCAGTAAATCTAGAAGAAATCGATAAATTCCGAGACACACTCTCCCAAAACTAAACCAGGAAGAAGTTGAATCCATGAATAGACCAATAACAAGGTCTGAAATTGAGGCAGGAATAAATAGCTTACTAACCAAGAAAAGTCCAGGTCCAGACGGGTCCACAGCAGAATTCTACCAGAGGTACAATGAAGAGTTAGTATCACTTCTTCTGAAACTATTCCACACAATACAAAAAGAGGGAATCCTCCCTAACTCATTTTATGAGACCAACATCATCCTGATACTAAAACCTGGCAAACACACAACTAAAAAAGACAATTTCAGGCCAATATCCTTGATGAAAATTGATGTGAAAATCCTCAATAAAATACAGGCAAACCAAATCCAACAGCACATCAAAAAGCTCATCCATGACAATCAAGTTGGCTTCATCCCTGAGACGCAAGTCTGGTTCAACATATGCAAATCTATAAATGTAATCCATCACATAAACAGAACCAAAGACAAAAACCATGTGATTATGCCAATAGATGCAGAGAAGGCCTTCAACAAAATTCAACAGCGCTTTGTGCTTAAAACTCTCAATAAACTAGGTATTGATGGAAATTGTCTCAAAATAATAAGAGCTATTTATGGCAAACCCACAGCCAATATCATGCTGAATGGGCAAAAGCTGGAAGAATTCCCTTTGAAAACCGGTGCAAGACAAGGATGTCCTCTCTCACCACTCCTATTCAACATAATATTGGAAGTTATGGCCAGGGCAATCAAACAAGGAAAAGAGATAAAGGATATTCCATTAGGAAAAGAGGAAGTCAAATTGTCTCTATTTGCAGACAATGTGATTGTATATTTAGATGACCCCGTTGTCTTAGCACAAAATCTCCTTAAGCTGATAAGCAACTTCAGCAAAGACTCAGGATACAAAATCAATGTGCAAAAATCACAAACATTCCTATACACCAAAAACAGACAAAGAGTGAGCCAAATAATGAGTGAACTGTCATTCACACTTGCTACAAAGAAAATAAAATACCTATGAATACAACTAACAAAGGATGTAAAGGACCTCTTCAAGGGTAACTACTAACCACTGCTCAAGGAAATAAGCGAGGACACAAATAGATGGAAAAACATTCTATACTCATGGTTAGAAAGAATCAGTATTGTGAAAATGACCATACTACCCATAAATTCAGTGCTATTCCAATCAAGCTACCATTGACTTTCTTCACAGAATTGAAAAACAAAAACAAAAACAAAAACA
>NW_016107503.1:1166077-1198104 GCF_001604975.1 Cebus imitator
AAAACAAAGCTGGAGGCATCATACTACCTGACTTCAAACTATACTACAAGGCTACAGTAATAAAAACAGCATGGTACTAGTACTAAAACAGAGATATAGACCAATGGAACAGAACAGAAACCTTGGAAGCAATGTCACACATCTACAACCATTTGATCTTTGACAAACCTGACAAAAACAAACAATGAAGAAAGGATTCCCCATTTAATAAATGGTGTTGGGAAAACTGGCTAGCCATTTGCAGAAAGCTCAAACTGGATCCCATCCTTACACCTTATACAAAAATTAACTCCAGATAGATTAAAGATTTAAACATAAGACCTAACACCATAAGAACTCTATAAGAAAATCTAGAGTTGAGTTCTCAATTTGATTCTCTGCTTGGTTACTGTTGATGTAAAGAAGTTCTACTTAATTATGTACATTGATTAGATAGCCTGAGATTTTACTGAATTCATTTCTGAAATATAGAAATCTTTTGGATTTTCTAGAATTATATGATCATATCATCAGTGAACAGTGAACGTTTGACCTCCTTTTTTCCAGCTTTGATACACTATATTTCCTTCCTTTGCCTAATTCCTCCGTGTTGGCCTGGTGATAATACCAGTGATAAGAATGGGCATCCTTTTCTAATTCCAATTCTCAGAGGGAATGCTTTCAACATTTTCCCATTCGATCTGATGTTGGCAGTAAATCTGTCATATATGGCTTTTATTATTTTGAGCTAAGTCCCTCTATGCCTAGTTTGTTTAGTGTTTTTATCTTAAAGTGTTCCTAGATTTTATTGAATATTTTTTTCTGCAGCTATTGAAATGAACATAAGGTTTTTGTCTTTAATTCCATTTATATGATGTATCATGTTTACTGACTTGCCTGTGTGAAACCATTCGTGCATTTCTGCAATGAAACTCACTTGAACATGCTGTATTATCTTCTTGATGTGCTATTTGGTTTACTTAACTAGTGTTTGCTAAAGAATTTTTGCATTTAAGTTTATTAGGTATATTGATTTGTAGTTTTCTTTTTTTTTTTTTTTTGATATGCTGTTAGAATTGTTTTGCTAGTATTTTGTTGAAGAATTTTACATCTATGTTTATCAAGGATATTAGTCTATAGTTTTCTTTTTTTGTTATGCCCTTCCCTGGTTTTCGTATCAGGGCAATATTGGCTTTAAAGAAAGAATTAGGGAGGATTCTATCTTTCTCAATACACTGGAATAGTTTCAGTAGGATTGTCACCAATTCTTCTTTGAAAATCTGGTAGAATTCAGCTGTGAATACATCCTGCCCTGAACTCTTTTGTTGTTTTGGGCAATTTTTAAATTACTGATTTAATGTCACTGCTTGTTATTGATCTATTCAGAATTTCTATTTTATTTGTGTGGCCTAGGAAGATTCTATGATTCCAGAATTTTTAAATTTCCTTGAGATTTTGTAGTTTATGTGCATAGAGGCTTTCATGGGAGTCTTGAGTGATGTTTTATATCTCTGTGGTCAGTTGTGATGTCTCCAGTTTCATTCAGTTTCATTTCATTTAGTTCTGCTGTGCCCATTGTTATTTCCTTTCTTCTGCTAGCTTTGGGTTTAGTTTTACCTTGTTTCTCTAGTTCCTTGATTTGTGACATTAGGTAGTCAATTTGGGATCTTTCAGACCTTTTGTTGTAAGCATTTAGTGCTATAAATTTTCCTTTTAGCACTACTTGTGTTATATCCAGATGTTTTGATAACTTATGTTATATCCAGATGTTTTGATAACTTATGTCTCTGTTATTATTCGTATCAAGGAATTTTTTACCTGATTATATTGTTCATCCCAAAATGATTCAAAAGCAGTTTGTTTAGTTTTGCAGGTTCCTTTAGTGTAGTTTTGTAGGTTCCTTTTGTAGTTGGCGTCTAGTTTTATTTCATTGTAGTCTGAGAAGATACTTGATATGATTTCAATATTTTAAATTTTATTGAGACTTGTTTTCTGACCTATCATTTGATCTATTTGGGAGAATATCCTATGTACTTATGAGAAAGAAGAATGCATATTCTTCAGTTTCTTCAGTTTTTGGATAGAACATTCTGCACACATCTGTTAGTTCTATTTCTTCTTCTTTTTTTTTTTTGGACAGTGTCTCACTCTGTCACCAAGGCTGGAATGAGGTGGCATAATCTCAACTCACTGCAACCTTCTACCTCTGGGTCAAAATGATTCTCCTGCCTCAGCTTCCTGAGTAGTTAGGACTACAGGTATATGCCACCATGCCCAGGTAAATTTTGTATTTTTAGTAGAGACGGAATTTAACCATGTTGAGCAGGCTGGTCTTGAACTCTTTACCTCAAGCAATCTGCCTGCCATGGCCTCCCAAAGCTCTGGAATTACAGGCATGAGCCACCACACCTGGCCCCCATTTGTTTTAGAGTGTAGTTTAAGTACATTGCTTCTTTCTTGACTTTCTGTCTCCATGATCTGTCTAGTGCTTTCAGTGAAGTATTTAAGTTTCCCACTATTATTGCGTTACTATTTCTTTTCTGAGATTTGGTACTAAATGTTTTATGAATCTAGGAGCTCCAGTCTTAGCTGCACATAAATTTAGAATTATATCTTCTTGTCAGATTTATTCATTTACCATTATATAATGATCTTTATTTTTTAATTGTTGTTCCTTTTAAGTCTGTTTTATGAGCAATAAGAATAGATACCCTGCATGCTTTTGGTTTCCATTTGCATGAAATATCTTTTCCTACTTCTTCACCATGAGTTAAGATGAATCCTTACATGCTATGCATGTCTCTTGAAGACAACAGATATTGTGTTTGTGATTTTTTCATTTATTCTGCTCAGGGCCATTTATGGTCAAGGTTAATATTGAGATGTAAGATACTTTTTAGTGATCATGTTAATTGTTACTTAGATACGTATTCTCCTCATTGTGCTATTATTTTTTCAACCCTGAGAGTATTATGCTTTTAAGAGGCTGTATTCAGGTGCACATAAACATTTTGTTTCAGGATTTAGAACTCCTTTTAAAATTTTTTTGTAGGGAGTGACAAATTACTTCAGCATTTGTTTGTCTGAAAATGACTTTATTTCTCCATGATTTATAAATATTTGTTTTGCTGGATACACAATTCATGACTGACAGTTATCCTGTTTCTGGAGGCTAAAGACAGAACTCCAATTCCTTCTGGCTTATAAGGTTTCTGGTGAGAAGTCTGCTGTTAGTCTGTTAGGTTTTGTATGTTACCTGGTGCTTTTGTCTCCCTACTCACAGAATTGTTTACCTGACATTAACTTTAAATAGTCTGATGACTATATGACTTGAAGAAGTCCTTTTTGTGGTGAATCACCTAGGAATTCTTTGATCTCCCTGTATTTCAAATATCTAAATCTCCAGCAAGGCCAGAGAACTTTTTATTTTTTCTACAAATGAGTTTTTCAAATTTTTTACTTTCTCTTCTTCATCAGAAACACCAATTATTTTTAGGTTTAGCCATTTTACATGATCCCATATTTCTCGGAAATTTGTTCAATTGTTTTGATATTTTTTCTTTATTTTTGTCTGGTTAGGTTAATTTAAAAGCCTTGTCTTCAAGCTCTGAAATTCTTGTTTCATTTGTTCTAAACTGTTGTTAAATTTTTTTTACTACATGTTGTAATTTCCTAAATTTGTCTCTCATTTTCAGACATTCTGACTGCTCTTTCCTTAAAATATCTCTTTAGAAAATACTTTATTCTTATCTTGAATTGCTTTTTAATTTCTTTATGTTGGTTGGTAACACCCCAAGTAGCTTAACAGACAAACTTTTGAGTTACTTATCTGTTATTTCAAAGATTTTGTCTTGATATGGATCCAGTGCTGGAGAGTTAGTGTGGTCTTTTTGGGGGTGTTACAGAACTCTGTTTTGTCATATTACTAGAATTATTTTTTCTGGTTCATTCTCAGTTGGGTAGACAATTTTTTTTCTAATTATTCTTGAATTTATTTTTTATTTGACTTTTAAAAAAAATTTCTCTCTTAAGGATATGACTTTAATGTTTATAGTTTATTATACCTTAATTTGGCTTTCAGGAGTTGAAAACTCTGTATGATAGCCTTTTCTGATCCTGGTTATAGTTGCTATGTGTTTGATATGTGGTCAAGTTCACTGTCTCCTATGAGGCTGGAATGCAGGCAGAGATATCTTGAAGCTTACTGTGTTCCCCTATAGGGTTCACTTTTTAAATTTATTTATTTTTCCCCAGTATTTTATTTACTGTGTTGAATAGTTCCAGTTTCATGCAAAAAAGGAGGATGTCCCTGTGTAGAAACTAGTTGTGACTAAAGCATATGAGTGAATGCAATGGCCAATGCTAAGCCGAGGTCCCAGCCTTGACAGAGGTGGCTGAGGGAGCTCTCAGTGAAATGCACTGAGGTCTCATCATGGGAAGGGTGGGAGGCACTTCAGCTCCCCTGCTATGTCAGCAGGAAAGTGATCCACCTCCTGGACACATTCTTGACCCAGTGTTTCAGCTGTTTGGATCACATAGCATCCTCTTTTCATCTGCAGGAATGTTAATATTCCACGTAGAGAGAAATTTTGACTCTGTCTCTCGTGCAAGCCTGAATTCAGATTGTTTCACTTGTGGGTGTTTTTGCCGGAAACAATAAAGTGCTGTAGAAAGGCTTTCTGTAGTTCCACCCATTCTGCCGTGGAAGAAATCCCAGTTGTATCTGCAGTGGTTGACAATGGGGCAAAGAAGTTCCCTTCTTCAAGACTCTTCATAAGCACCAGAGCTACATGTCTTGGGGTAGAGCTGCAGATGTTCCCTGCTAAGCTCAGCACTGCAATTTTGCCTATGCTGAAATACACTTCCTGTCAGTGGAAAGATCTGAAACTCATGGCCTACCACCCAGATTATTTTGTTCCATAGGGTTTGATGTGGTGTGTTCCCCCTTCCCTTAGGTGTAACAAGCCCTGAGAACCAGAATACTGTGGTTGCTGCTGATCCTTGAGGTTGAGCTTCCCGGTGGAGGTGACACTCCAGGCTGGTGTTGGGGAATGTCTGCAAGGTGTCCAGTCATGTGACTTGTCCTCAAGTCTCCCAGCAGTGCATACCAACACCTTTTCTGATGTGGGTGGCAGGGGAGTAACATAGACTCTGTGAGATTCTTGGTTGTAAATAGTCATACTGTGTTGACTTTCTCAGCTGCTACTTGTAGTAATAATGAACTGGTCACGTGGATACACTCAAGACTTTCTGGTTAGCCAGGATGACGCAGGCAATGATAACTGAGGTCATGCACAAATTTTCTCCTTCCTGGGTGCAGTTATTCTACCTGTAGATGCTGTATTGGACTACGTTGGTTGGCCTCCAGCCAGGACGTGATGCTTGCAAAAGAGCACCAGCTGCCATAGAAGCCGTGTGGTTTGTGCTTGCCTTAAGTTACTCAGGGATATTCTCTGATTTCTCTCAAAAGTTTCTGTCCTTTATGTAAGCTACCAGGGTGGGTGAAGGGACAAAGCCAGGTGAAGGTTGGGTGAGACAGGTCTGTACTCTGGGTCTTCACATATGGGTAAGTGAGACCTTTAGGGGAGTTGGGTGTGGTTCTCTGGCCACTAGGGTAGTGTTCCAGGAAGGACTGCAGCTGCATCTGCTGCACAGAAGAGTTCACACAGGGGGTGGAGAGTATCAGGTGGCGGTAAGTTTCACCCAGCTCCCACGCACTTGGCAAGGCAGCACTCTCACCCACAGTGTTCACTAACATCAGCTAGCCAAATTCCAAGTCAAGCCATCAATGCTTAGAACTCAAAAGTGTCCCGGGCCTTTCCTTTAGAGACAGAAAGTGTAGCTTTCAGGCCATACCCTTCTTCCCTGCAAAGCCAGGGTACCCAGCTCCTGTGCCATGGCTGCAGCCCACTTACCACTCTCCCCCAGTTCTGGCAGAGGGAGTTTGTCCTCACTGAAGGTAGTATTACGCACTTTGGTTGGGAGTTTATTTCAACCTGCAACTACCGTCTGAGTCAGTTTGTGGACTTCCACAAGGTCCCCTGTGACTAGAATCAGGAGTGGTTTTCCTCAGTCCACACTGGAGACTGGGAATATGTGCAGGGATCTTCTTGCTGCTTCTCCTACTTTTGTATTTCTCACTGCTCTCTATATCAGTTCCAGCATTGGGCAGAGTTGAGACCTTCCCTGGTGGGCTGGATTGTCCAATCGCCTGGTAGAGGGCTTATATCCCCCAGTCAAAGGACTCACAGTTTTGGCCTGCAACTTTCTGCTTCTTTCAAAGGGTTTGTGATTTCTTTCCATTTTCCTGTTAAATTTCTGCATTACTTCTTGAAAAATAGTTTTACAATATGACACTCTATACATGACTTTGTCTTTCTTAGTGAGCGAGAAATGCTAACACTTCAATCAGTCATCCCAGGAAAAAAAAAAGGCATCGTGATATTTTCAAAAGGTATCTAGTTATCTGTGGAAATACATAATATTTTCTGTAAATATATGCAAAAAAATGTAATTCCCTAATGAAATCTAAAATCTGTCTGATATATTATTAAAAATTCAAGTGTTAATATTTGCTATGGAATCATAAACCCAGTAAATATTTGGGAGAACTTATTTATATTCTCCTTTGTGTATAACACTGAAATTTTATGAAGTGTTTTATTATTAGGCGTTAACTACAACATTACCTTTTAATGGAACCATAAATCTTTAATTACAGTTCAATATGTAGCTGACTTAAATTGCTTTTGGACTAAAACAATCCTATTGCAATATACAGTATGAAGAAGCAATTTATTTTTTCCTAAAGTAAATATTCTAATTTCAAAACATAAAATAGTTACATGTTGTAGCACATGTCATTTTGGGGAGAAAATTAGTAAGACATTCTCTTTTCTGGCAAAATCATGCTTACCTCCACCTTGTATTGTTATTCACATGCTTTTACTAACAAGAGAAAATCAGAATAGGTTGAAGTCCAAAAGGAGGTAGACTTTAAAGGTAAGTGATTTGAACCACAAATAAAATCAGAATTTCCTTTCATTGCATACGTGTAATTTCAACACAAGAACAAGAACAACAACAGCAGCAGCAGCAACAAAGAAAACCTTTGAATGTGCTCTATTTTTTAAAAAGTACCTAAAATATACTTAAAAATTATCTTTTTGTTTTATGTGTATGTGCATTTAACTCAGTTTGTATGGAACCTCATACATGTATGCATCTGTGTACTTATATGATTTACCATATTTTAATTTTACGAGCTATGACAGTTAAGTCCAGGTAGAATAGCAGACTAATTTATCTTAATATTTTTAGAGAGGGGAACATCACACACCGGGGCCTGGGGGGTAGGGAGGTAAGGGAGGAATAGCAGGTGGGGGGATTGGGGAGGGATAGCATCAGGAGAAATACCTAATGTAGATGACGGGGTGATGGATGTAGCAAACCACCACCATGGCACGTGTATACCTATGTAGCAAACCTGCACAATCTGCACATGTGCCCCGGAACTTAAAGTATAATTAAAAAAAGAAAGAAAGAAAATATATTGTAGTAAGATGCAAACTGAGTTTGAATATATCTTCACATTAAATTTCTTAGTTTTTCAAACAACTACCCTTTGTCACTCTCTGTATTATCTTATATAAAATTGAAAAAGTTCATACCAAACTAATAAGAATTAATTAAAATATGGATGTAACTTGCTTGGTAACATAATACCTGGGTCATAGTAAATATATAATTAGTAGATTTTTTTCTTGTCCTATTTCTATTCTAAATATGTTCATGTAAATTTATAGTGAATACTTATTTAAAAGTATATTATGCTAAATGTTTCTTCTATTATTCACTTGTGTTGATGTCAGGTAAATATATTAAATATATTTTCTTTTTTGAACTAGATTCTTATACAGGGAGAGTTTTCTGTGAAAGTTTGGCTTTCTTTTTCACTTTGACTTTTTATTTCATTGAGTGCATCTTTTTCTTTAAAAAAGTTTCTGCTGTAATTTAACTAACCACAAACTATTATTTGTAAAAAAAGAATACCTCATTTGATTCTGATGAACAAGCAGACTATTAATAAACACGATGAAAGATAAGTTCCATAAGAAAAATCATTTAGATAGTCAATTATTTTATGTAGTAAAATCATATCAATAGAGAACATATTCCATAGAAAAAAATTTAATTTATTTTAAAATTTGATAACGAATTTCAAATATTCCTCAGAAAACAAATAAGATAAGGAGAGTTTCCATTACTGTGCATTCAGTAAAGGCATGTACAGAAAAGCAGCTGCCATCTTGTTTTTTAATTAGCATTATAGTGTGATTTGTTTGATTTTTCTTTTTTCAGTAATAATTAAACATAGCAAATAGCCAATGTTTAAAAACAGACACAGTAGGATTAGCAAAATAGTGTAAACAGAGATAGTTCTATTAGCTACATAGTGAATACAAATGGTGTGGTACTCAAAACAGGTAATTGTGGATTACGCTTGGGACCATAAAGGAAAAAAATATGACATATTTGAATTATCATCTGTATACATAAAAGCAATAACTAGACTGGGGTGGTATTTTTTCTTAATAAAGCCTGTATCAACTACTCTAAGTCTTACTAGGGAATGCAAAGATGAATGAAAAATAAAGCTATTTCTCATGTGAAGAAATACACACATATTTTATTAGAAAATGTCACATACTTGAAATATGTAGATCAAGCTTGTCCAACCCATGGCGTGTGGGTCGCTTGTGGCCCAGAATGGCTTTGAATGCAGCCCAACACCACAAATTCATAAACTTTCTTAAAACATTATTAGAATAATAATTGTGATTTTGTTTTGTTTTGTTTTAGCTCATCAAATATTGGTATTGTTTGTGTTAGTGTATTTTTCGTGTGGTCTAAGTCAATTCTACTTGCCACGTGGCTCAGGGAAGCCACAAGATTGGACACCCCTGATGTAGATCCCTAGAAAAGGAGAAAATTACTTTCTAAATCAATACATAGATATTACATAGAAGGGCTACTTTATTCACATTTAAACTCTGCCTTTAATATACTTATAAAAGAATATGTAGGGAACTCAATAATATTTAGGAATATTCTGCAGCTATCATAAAAAACTTGCATTGCCATTTAAGGGTGGCAAAAACCATGTTGCCAGTGAAATAACTACTTCAAAATTATCTCAAGTAAAAAAGGACATACAGAAACAATATCTACTCTATAATATTCAAAATTCACACACACACGTGTGTTCATGCACGTGTTTGCACAGGTGCACAAAACATGCATACTAATGAAACCCTATTTGGATGTATGTTTTCAAGAAGAATGTTTGTTACTGTTTTTCAAATGTGTTATTGCTGGCTTATATTCTCTCTGGTACTCATTGTGTGTGCGTGTGTATGTGTCTATATATATATATATATATATATATATATGCACATCTACATATGCATAATGCCCTAAAAGTATTATATTATCTTAGAATTAGGCATTGTAACAGTAAAAATAACCTTTTTTTCCCAGAATTATAGAGGTATGTTAATTTTTAAGATATGCTAAATGTCTAAGGTCAAATTGAGAGAGAGTAGTAATCAGTCATTGAAACTGTGCCCCCTCAATTAGATAAGAATTGTTTGCCCCCAAGTCCCATGTTGCAATTTGATCCCCAATGTGAGAGGTGGGGTGTAGTGGGAGGTGTTTTGTTCCTGGGAGGAAATTACTCATGAATGGCTTGCTGCCATTCTCACGAGAGTGAGTTCATACTCTTAGTTCCCACAAATACTGGTTGTTGAAAAGAGCCTGGCACCTCCTCCCCTCTCTCTTCTGCTTCCTCTTACACCATGTAATCTGCACGTTCTGTGTCCCCTTCACCTTGCATTGGTGAGTGGAAGCAGCCTAAGGCCATCACCAGATGCAGATGCTGGCACCATGCTTCCTGTACAGTCTGCAGAGCTGTGAGCCAAGTGAAACTCTTTCCCTTATAAATTATCCAGGAACGGGTATGTCTTTATAGCAATACAAATGGACAAAGACTCTCTATATTTATTTTAGTATAAAGATGGTCATCAAAGCCAAGGAATAAAGTTCAAGGTAGAAAATAAATTTAATATAAATGGAATAGAATTAAAGAAAACAGAAAACGATGTGTTTTCTACAATTCGTACCTTTAAAGTACAGTAGAATATCTTAATAATATCTGGTAAATATTTATTAAATATTTTAAGTGTCTTATGTAGAAACATAAAATACACTTTGTGAGTCACTGCATTTTAAAACATGACAGCATATTTTTTTAAAAAAATGGTGAGAATCTTTGCCGCATTTCTGTTCTATGAAGCGTTCTATGAAAAGTGAAAGTTTAGTCCATCAGCCAGACAGCTTGTCGGCAAGATGCCACTTTGCTGCCTGCTTAATGATAGTTGCATTCTTAACTGTATTTTTTTTTTAACTGACGTTTGGCAAAATGCAGAAAGAAACCTTATTCTACTTAACTCTTTAATCTGAAGTACGTAGGGCATGCCATTCCTGAAAACAGAGAAGGTTCCCATTTTTCATAAAAAAATATTTATTTTTATGGACAGAATACCAAAACTCAAAATGCACAGTGTGGTATAAGTGTTCATACCATTGGAAGAATTTTACTGTTTATTACTTCTAGAAAATATTTTCAGATTCAGTGTTTCACCTATATGCTACTATGTTTCTATCAATGTAAAAATCTCTGAAGAACATTTATATTGAATGTTTTAAATATAGAAGTTTTACCATGTTCCTGCCAGAAATTTGATTGTCACAGTAACTTAGACAAGATGTTATTTTATGTATTTGTACAAATCTTATTACAGACTTGCACAAATATTAAGAAATTAATGAGAATTTGCACTGAGTATCAACAGATTTTAATATCCCTGTAGCTATTGTAATAGTCTGGCTATTTGACGTTAGCTATGCTAACATATATCATAAGCACAATAAAATAATTAATTAAATTCTTACAAACGAAAAACATTTTTTATCATTGAGCACAATTTGTACAGTGACATTTTATTGTTTTATTTTAATTCTTTCCATAATTTCAACTTTTAGATTCGGGGGATACACGCACAGGTTTATCACTGGAAAATGGATGGATCCCATCACACAGGTACTGAGCAAATACTTAGTTGTTGGTTTTTCAACCCCCCTTCAGCCTCCCTCTAGGAGTCCCCAGTGTCTATTATGTCATCTTCATGTCCATGAGTATCCCTTTTTTAGCTCCCACTTACAAGTGAGAACATGTGGCCTTTGCTTTTATGCAGACTTTTTAAATAGACACTATATAAACGTGGAATTTTAAAAGTAGTCAAGTTGAATTAGGTTAAAAGATTCTTAATATTTTGATTATGAATGTATATTTGAATAAATATGAATTTTCTATGCTTTTGTTTCCCTTTTACACACATAGGATTCAAATACTGTGCACAGTAATTACTGAAGTGGTTTTTGCTGTTTGATATTTATTATGTACATATTCATAAATGCTGTATGAGGTTTGCTACCTGTCAGCTTTTCCTTCCAAATAAGACATTTTAATTATTCAGAAAGTTTTATTATTAAAACAAGGCACAGCCAGAGCTTTCTCCCCTTTTCTTCCCATGAGTAAAGTATAATGGCTTCAGTTTCAAGAGTGTGACTTCCAGAGCCCTGAAATACACAATTTAAATAGTGTAAAGAATTTCAAATATAAATATTACAGGACTCACAAAGTATGTGAATGATAAACTGTTTTAACAAGTGATGTTGCTATTTGTGGATTTTGACAACTTTGCTTATAGTTCTTAAAAAATTACATATCTAAAATATTGTCTTTATTTCCTTAATCTGTTAAAACTTTCAGAAGTTATGTTCTGAAATCCAGACCTTTCCCAGGCTCTTTTAAACCATTTTATCAACCGATTCCTTAATTTTCTCCTCAAAACAAATTTATTTCTACATTATTTATAAGTTTTCCCACTCCGTTCAGCTAGTAGCTCAATAATGACTTTTGCTGAATTGTTACAGCTATGTTCGCTAAGTAATTCTATCCAAAGTCTAACAACATTCTCTGCCTATGTGTTACTACAAAGAATTTTAAATCAAGGGTATTTGATCAGTATGACATGTGACTTTTTAAATAAAAATACTACTTAAAATAGAAAAGAGAATATATTATTAGTGAGAGACATTGTAAGTGTATGTTGATCACTAATATTATTACACAAATTTTTTTTCTTCAAAATAATTTCTCAAACATGCCTCAAATATTTTTTGTGTAGTGGATTAAGGTGCTTAGAATTATTTCTACCTCTAGAGAAACTGAAGAGGGTAGTACCATTCTATAAAGAGACTATGGAAAGGAGAATTTTGTATGCAAATATTTTAATTCATATGTGTGTATGCTCATATAGGCTTGCTATGTATTTCTATACACAGCCATTGTATTCATCACTTTTAAAAAAATTACATTTTAGAAAATATTTGGTGTAGAATCTCCACCTTTGTGGTTTATGACTTCAATGGTTGCTTGTAGAATCTTTTGACACTTTTGGAGTCAGTGTACTTTTAAAAGGTGGTAGATTAAGCACGTCCTTTCTACACACCAGCCCTAAATGTTTAAGTCACGTTTGGTTTAATACTATTTTTGAGACTAGTTTCTAAGCTTTTTACAATGACTTTCTACACTTGGATTTGGGTTTCAATGGCAGATTTTTTTCCCCCAAACTGAGGAAGGAGACCCAGGCATCTGGAATCAACTTCCCCTTTGACTGCCACTCTGCATTTTAATAGAAGAAAAGGCTGACCGGCTGGAGCCTCCTGAATCACCTTCCTGTAGGTGGCAGGCTTGGTCTTGGGGAAACTCTCCCGGAAGACGCTGTTTTTACCTAAAACAAAATCAAATCAGAAACCTTTTCACGTGTGAGTCTTAAAACTTTAAACCCAAAACCCTTTCAGATGTGATTTCTAAGGCTATAAACCTAAGATTCTTCCACGTGTAATATTTAAAGTATAAGCCTATATAAAGGCAGAACCTTCCTTTGTTAAATGAGCTGAATTTGGACAGGTTGTTCCTCAGCTCCCAGCTGTAATAAGCTCCTTCCTTCCCCATTCGGTGTTCAAGGGCTCTGTTTCCCACAGCCACTCCTGCTACAAAACTATTTGGAAAACGTATTTTTATCTTCTAGAAGATAAAAGCAATGAATAGGCTTCAAATGCATTATAATGTTAAAAATTAGATACTGAGTATATTTTGTCTTAAAAAGAAAATACAAGATGAGTTTTATAAAGCTTCCACTACCATCCTTAGCAAGAAGTAAATCTATATTCATATTTAAGATATATAAAATAAACATGGTTCATTTAAACAGTTAATTCAAGATAAATGTGTACATCATAACAAAATCTGTTTAATGTTTTAATCTCTAGTAGCTTTACCTTTTTGCAATGAGAGAAAATTTCATCCTTCAGATGAGTAGCATTGGGAGAAAATATTGACAATATAATCTGGATCTAATAGAAAGAACTTGGAAGAAGTGAACTATTTCAGGAGCAGGACCTCAGAAAAAATGACATGTATCTTCCATGCATCAGATATTTTTTGAGGCTCTACACAAACCTGTTACCTTTCCCAGTAAGACAAAAAATCATCCTAATTTCCCAGGAAGAACAAAAAGTGATCCTATGTGCAAGTGTTGGCTTGGTTTTTAGTCAAGTACCTACATTAATCAATATCTCAGTGGCCCCTAGCCAAATTTATGCTGAAGAATAATGCTTGGGTTTTGAGCATCTGACAATTTTGTATCTGGCTTAATAGATAGAGTATCAGGCAGTGATAGCATGTTTTTTTCTATTGTTCACATACTCAGTGTATCTTGCCCTTGGTATTCAGTAGAGCTTACTTCACTGAACTACTAAGGAAAAACAGTGGTCTCTCTCAAGGTAGATTAATTATGTGGAAGCCACCCTAGAAAGTATGGGATATTCTGGATATTTCATAAGGGATTTTGTTTTCTTCTAATGTATTTCGTGCTAATTTAGTTTTACATCTCTCTTGAAAATAGCCATTTACTGGCACTTTTATTATTTCTCAATTTGGATTATTTCCCTGGTGCCACTTATTTCACATGTGAATTAATTTACCACTACATTGACTGTAAGGCCACCTCAGGATAGGTCATTTACACTGTGAGTGTTTTGTTGGCTCATATTGTCGGTACACCTAAGCAATTAATCTGCCAGTTCTTGATATAAAACACAATAGAAATATTACACAAATATTGCTATAGGGATACTCATACATTGCCTTATGGAGAAAATTACAGAGAAGGGTTATCAAATCCAGTATTTTATCACTTTCTACAAAGTAAATAAGTAATTCTTTCAGAAGTTGGGGTACTTGCACAGGTTTGATATATAGGCAAATTGCATGTCACAGGGTTTTTGTATGCAGATTATTTAATCACCCAGGTAATAAGCATCTTCTGATCACTAAATTTTTTAAAAAATCCTCATACCTACTCAATAAATAGAAGAAAATTACCAAGTTAAATTAAGTGTAACATTCCTAAATTCTTAATGATCAATAATATAATCATTAAATAGTTCGATAAATTTACATAGAATAATTATTTCCTTTTTCTCATGTTTTTTCTTCCACCTATTCTCCTACATCTCCTTTCTTCATATTTTTTTCTTCCTCATCTGTTCTCACTCTTTACTTTCACTCTCCTCCACTGCTACATTGTTTCTTCCTCACGTTCCCTTCACTACCTACTTCTGTAAGTATCTTATTATCGTAATCATATTTACTTCCAGGACGTTGAGTTATTATATATCATGTTATGCCATTCAAGGATCATTTCACAATGTTAATTATTTCTTATTTCTTATGGTTATGGATTTTGCCGCTATAACATAAAACCTTGAGGACATCTGGTATATATTTCCTATTACAGTCCTAGTAGTAGGGAAGGTAAATCTGTAGTTAGTATTGATTTAAAAGGATATTTTCACTAGTTGTAATTTCGTCTTAGTAGAGGTATTTTAAGATTCTCCACTACTTCCTTGTTAAATTGATTATTATATTATTAGAAAATAATTATTTTAAACTTTATGGTACATTTAATAGTGACAAGTATGAGTGCGAGAAACACAAATTTTCAAAAGTTAAAAATGCAAATATTTTCTGTTTTTGACCCAGGAAATCTCCACACATATTTATGTTGATTGTTCACCTTATAATAGGGTGAAGTGAAACAACAAACAAAATCAAACAACAAAAACCTAGAACCCAGAAAACACTGTCAAAAATAAAATCAAGCATCCAAACACATCTCAGTCTCATTGCTTTCTTGCTATTGCTTACTCATTTTATTAATATTAGTGTCTACACCTATCTAGAGAAAACATATTGATTATATAATCTAAAAAGTATATAAAATGTTAGTTTTTGTCAGCTAATAAATGAGTGACTACTTGCTTGACACAGTTCTACCAGGGCATTTAGTTATCTATTTTTCAACCACATTTTACTACTACTCAACACAAAAATTAATCAACAAGCATTTAACAAAGTTTGCTATATATGTGTGCTATATTCCTTGTTATTCAATATAGCCAGTATCTCAAGTGCATCTCAATATGTATCTCTCTATGAACGTCATATTGAGGAGAGAAAAAGTATTTAAAACAAATGAAGATGGATAACATTTATTTTCCTCTTAATATACCGCAGCCTAATAATTAAGCAATTGGTGTCATAATAAATTCTGTAAACAGATTTGGCCTCAGATTATCTCCAATAATGGTGATTCCTTTCCCTATATATCGTATAGAATAAACTCCTGCAACAGAGAAAATTTATGTTAAAACAAAAAGAAAATAAAAAATAATAGAGAGATCCTTGGCAACCCAGAGCCATTTTTTCCAATATATTTCCTTGATATTTTAAACCTAATCTGATTCACATTGGGATTTTTAAAATTTAACTGAGATACTCATGAATAGCATCAAAGAATATCATTCATTTTAGATGGGATATACCAGTAAGAGATCCATGAATGAACATTTATGTGGAAGTAATTTATTAAGAAGCCTACCAGCCTGACTGACATGGTGAAACCCCGTCACTACTGAAAACACACAAAACAATTAGCTGGGCATGGTGGCACCTGCCTGTAATTCCAGCTACTCAGGAGGCTGAGGCAGGAGAACCGCTTGAACCCAGGAGGCCAAAGTTGCAGTGAGCTGAGATCACTCCACTGCATTCCAGCATGGGTGACAGAGCAAGACTCTGTCTCAAATAAATAAATAAATAATAAATAATAAATAAAAAGGAAGAAGACCTTAGCAAAAATCAGGAGAGTAAGAAAATTGGGGCAAGATGCTAAAGCAATCAAAGCCCTTAAAGGACACAACTTTAATTCCATCTTGCAGGGGATTTCTGGTCTAACAGTAAATACTAACTCAGATTACCAGGAAAAGAGGAGCTGGAATACTTCTATACTACAAACACTTGACAGTCACTGAGTTACAAACAGGTGAAGAGATGCTGGCTCTCTGAGGAAGAACAGGTAAATTGTAATCAGGAAGCCTTAGAGCAAGACTTTTATAAAAAGATGCCGTCACTGACTCTTAGGAGTGAGGCAAACCAGTTCCTAATGTGCACGTGAATGGTAAAGGGATCAGAAGGGATATTCGTGGACTACAGTTGAGCTTCAATTTTTGCAAAGGAAGGAGTGGTCTCCAATTCTGAATTATGCAAATCTTATTTTAGTTGAAGTACAGATGTCAATGATAAATTATTAAACTAGAATAAATTTCACCTTTTTATGTGTACATGCTGATGAATTGTCAATTAAATATAATCACTTTCACAACATTCATGATATGAAACATCTCCAGCCAATTAAAGTGTAACTTTGAGGTTTTTTTTTGCAGTTCTTCCTTCCTCTTGTCTCCTCTGCCAACACTGGGAACCACTGATCTTCTTCCTTCCCTATAGTTCTACATTTTTTATACTTTCATATAAACCATATCATAAACACTTATTCTTTTGTGCTTGATTTTTAAAAATATTAAATAATACGGTTGATATTCATTCATGTTTTTCAATGTAGAAATATTTTGTTTCTTTTTATTGTTGAGTAATATCCTGTGGAATGGGATATCACTGGCTGATGACTACAACATTGTACATTTAAATCAGAAATCTCTGAGCATTCCACTTGTTCTACATCCTTGCTAATATTGGGTATTGCCAAGTGTTTTGATTTGAGCAAATCTGGTAACTGTGTAGTATTATCCCATTATAGTTTTAATTTGCATTTTCTGGGTGACTAATATTGCAGGACTTATTTTTATATGCCTCTTGGTCATTCATAAATATTCTTTTATGAGTAATTTATTCAAAATCATTTGCTAATCTTTGCTGAAGAAAGTACTATTTTTCATAGAAATATTAAGTTGTCAGCACAGTTTATTGATATGACTATATTTGCTTTATTTATTCACTTAAAATTTGGTTAAAATATAAATTCAGCCTATAAATCTGGATTTACTACTGTATTTTCTAATTTCTTTCGTTGATCTGACATTACCAATATGCACACTGTCTATGGTGTTACATTTTCAAATGCATTGTGTTGTTTTTTGAGTACTTAAAAATGTCAATTAATATGTTTCAAATTTTTCTCAGATATTCTACATATTTGCTAATTTTTTGTCTTCTTTTGCTGATAATTACTTATAGATGGAGCCCCCTTTGTGACTGCAAATAAATTCATTCCACTATTAGCCCTCAGTCTTTCTTCTAGTAAGGACAGATATTATCTCCACATTTCAGAAAAAGATATAATCTTTATGTGGAAATCTCTCCAGAAAAAAACATCAGCTTTACCTATTTCAAATTTAGATGTTCACTTTTTACTTATTTGTCTTGAAGCTTTATTACTAGGCTTAAGATTGTCAATTCTTTTTCATGAGTTTACTCTTTCCTCATTGACATTTTTTTGTGTGTGTGTTAATTCTCCTTTGTACCCAAAGTCTCTCTTGTCTGATAACAATATAGTCAACAATATAACCCTGTTAACTTTCTGTTTGTGTTTTCTGGCTTACGATTCTTTTAGCATTTTACGTTATCACTGTCTTTTTATTTACTTGAATTGCAAGTATATATCCATCTTGCTTTTAGATTCAGACACAAAATGTCTGCACATTATTAAAGTGTATAGTTCATTTAAGCGTAAAGTAATTATTGATAATACTACATTTAACTCTGCCATCATTCTTTTATATTTGTCTAGTTGATTGTTATTTTTTGTCTCTTTCTGCTTGTTTTAAGATTGGTTGAATTTGCTCTAATTATTCTATTTAATCTCCCATTGACTTTACCACCTTGCTTCTGTGTTTGTTTGGGAGCCTTTTTTATTGGCAGACTAGCAATCAAATTGAAGTAAATCAAGTTGCAACCCAGAGTTCTTGGGTTTTTGATATGCGCTGTGAAAAAGTAACCACTTGCAAATGTTGTAACTTGAGTTCTCATTGTTTCAAAAAGTTCCAGGAAGAAGCCCAGCCCCAGAAAAAACAGAAACTGATTGGATCCAGAGATCCCTGAGTTGTAGATGAACTCTGGCAAACTTTCCCTCTTATTTTACTAAAATCTCTGCCCAGAGAGAAACTCATGGCCATTTCCTATACCTGGGACTTATACAGAAACATGGTCCCTGACTGAACATACATTGCCTTTACTCCACCTCTGCATACAATCACACAGCTAATCAGCCCAATAAAACCCCTGTTTTCACCTTTGTTCAAGGTGGCATTGCTTTGAGATGTACTCCCCATTTCCTCCTTACTTGTTGTAAGTAATAAAATCTCCTTGTTAAATCTTCATTGGTTGTGGTCATTGTACTGCCAAGTGATCAGAATCAATTTATAAATATGTAGGAGGATAAAATAGAGATGTAAATCCACTGTAAGACATTCATTAATGTTAACTTACTCTGCACATACTCTGAATCATTTTTTGCCCATCCGCAGCTAAGAGCAGTCCTCTGCCTGGAGCCACATGCAATCCCAGCACAGGCATTTGGAGGCTTCATAGTCCCCCTCTCCTTTTTCATTCATTTTTTTTTCTCTTCTTTTGTCTCCATACTCTTCAGCTTTTATACTTTTCATTGACTACAGGAAGCTTTTCTTGAGCTCCCTAGATTTGACGAAGTTGTCCTTCTGGCACGTTTTTGTCAGCTGTCAGGGCTCATAGTGCAATTTAAGCCTCTGTTGCACACTATTATAAATCCAGGTAATGAAAGCGACAAACTTCTCACAAGCATTACAAAGCTGACATCTGTCAAGATAAATATTGTGCAGTCAGCAAGGAGGAGATGGTTTAGATGGCTAGTACAATTAACCTTGATATTTTGTTGGAGAAGGTTTTAGATGCCTGATCAAAGTACGGGAGTGTTGCACAGTTGGTATTATGTAAAATGTGTAGGTTAGTATTATGTTCTTTATAAGCAGTAGTTTAAATTTTAAGAACATGTTTGTATTGTGGAAGGAAAGATATTATATTTTATTATAACATTTATACATATTATTTCAATAAAATACACATGTATGAAATACAAATATAAGGAATTTCACAATTATTTCTTCCATTAAAAATTTAACGATGCCATTTATGCATACTTACATATTTTTAAAATTTTTATATTGAACATCATAAGCCAATTTGTATCTTATTTTTCAGTAAAATTTATGCCATAAACATTTTCAAAGTAGTCATGTAAATTTAAAATCTAAATGCTAACATAAAGTTATCCCACTGCTTTCCCTTCTTGCTGACAGAGTTCACAGAGTGCTTTAATTACAATGAATACAACAATTACAATAATATTAAATACGACAACCTTCTATAGGTCAGGCCATGTGCTAAATGATTAATATGTGTTATCTCATTTAATCATAGCACTCACCCTATCAGCTTTATCATTAGATGATATCATACACATATGATATACATGTAAATATAATGATATGGCCAATATTTTATTATTATACTGTCTAAATCTTGTTGACAATGAAGCCAAAGATTAGAGGAGTGAAATAAAATGGTCAAGAAAATATGGCTAGTAAAAGAAATAGCTGGCACTTGAATATAGTCTTATAAACAGTCACAAAATTATTTACTGTAATATCCCACCATATCTAGCACTATGCAAGTGGTAAGTGTATTAGACCATTCTTACATTGCTATAAAGAACTACTTGAGACTGGATAGTTTATGAAGAAAAGAGGTTTCATTGGCCCACAGTTCCATATGACTGAGAGGCCTCAGGAAACTTACAATCATGGCAGAAAGTGAAGGGAAGCAAGGCACATCTTTCCATGGTGGAGCAGGAGAGAGAGAGTGATTGGGGAAGTGCTACACTTTCAAACAACCAGATCTCCTAAGGATGAACTCACTATCACTAATCCGAGAAGAGAGAGGGGGATGTCTGCCCCCATGATTCAATCACCTCCCACCAGGCCCCTCCATCAACACTGGGAATTAAAATTCCACGTGAGATTTGTGTGGGGACACAGAGCCAAACCATATAAGAAAAGAAAAATGAAGATACATTTTTAGTCACAACTCACAGGTAGGAGATTTTCCTGTTTTTCATCCTACTCCCTTGATATATACAGAGATCATTGTAGAAACAGATGGATGCTAGTCACTATGAAAAGAAAATGGTTAAATATGTAAGAATAAAAAGACAATCTTCAGTCATTCCCTTTGAGCACACAGAAGAAATTTTAAAATGCTATAAACAATAACTTGAGAATAACAATTCCAAAAGAATGACATTTGCTTTCTTCACCAGACAGGAAAACACTGAAGATGAAGAGCAGACAGAAGAATCACTATCAATATAAACATGTTATTATTATTATTTCTTAAGAAAAACATACTGAAAACTGATTTTGGAAATCATCATATATGCTTAATAGAATATTTCCATATACCTATATACTAATTGAGGCATATATTAAATGTGTGTGCATCTTTTTTGTATACTTCCGCATATGCTTTTTAGATAGTAACTCAATCAATATGTCTTAAAAATTCTGCTCATTTTTGAACAGAGGTTTGGAATAAAAGAAAGAGTATGCAATCAGTAGAAATTGAGGTTTTCTTATCTACACAATAAACTATCACTCTTTTATAAGAAAAAGTAAGAAATAAGGGGACCACAAATACAGCATGCTATCTTTTCTGCAAAAAGATATAAAATTCATATTTTTCATAATTACTTTTAAATGTAAATGTAATTAGTACACTAATGCCACATTATTTCTTTACCAGTCTTGTAGCTGAGTGTTCAATGGTAAAAGTGGCAAAAATGAACCTAAATTTACCTGTTTATTCCAAACTCTCTAGATATATGCTAAAAAGGTCACATTTACCTTGTATATTTAAGGTTGATGAAAGACCAGGTAAGATTTAGGTAAGGAGTTACTTTATATATTATGAAAAGTCTTTCACTGGTCAGTTATTATTTGATAAACTATATTGTATCTTTTTCTCTTTATTCTTTCCTTCCATTCTACATTTCTTCAATGTTCTTCCATTGTCCTAAATTTTACTAATTATATTAGTAAGCTAAACTAGCACAACCACCATTTTGCCTTTCCTTTAGTTAATCCCAGGCTACTGGGCCAAGCTAATTTTGGAAGTCATTTGGGCCTTAGTTTAAATGATAATAGGCTTGCCCAAAACTCAGCAGCTTTTGTAAAGCTAATAGGAGGGCATCAGTCTGGGGAGAGGAGAGGTGCAGGGCTGCTCCTAAGGTGTAGACAGAAAGGTTTGTTAGGCATTGGAAGGGTTATAAGGGTTATAAGATGAGTAACTTCCCAATTACTCCTGGAAAATCTTTTCAGGTTTTTGTCTGTCTGACACCATGGCTCCGCCCAGAAGGCTCCACTTGGACCCACCAGCTTAACTCTTATGGGCCCCACCCAGAAGATTCAGCTCACAGGAGGATGGCTCCCACCTCCTATGATTTTATCTCCAACCCAACCAATCAGCAGCAAAGAGCTGGCTACTACCATCCCTTCCCCCAAACTGTCTTTAAAAATCCTCTAACCTATCAGCTTTGCATGAGATGATTTGAGTACCAGCGCCATCTCCCACATGGTGTGGCTGGCCTAGTGTCTATCAAACTCTTTCTTTACTAAGATGCCGTGGTCTGTTTTTATGCAGCAGGCAGAAAGAACCCCTTGGGCAGTTTACAATAGTCCAAATTTCTATGCCGAGTGTTAAAAATCATTCAAAAACACAAATTACTTAATCAATATAGAGTGGACACATTATGTGTCATAAATTGTTCTAAGCCTTTGGTACTAAAGGTAAGTAGTAGAGTCAAGATTCAAACAAGCACTTTGATTCAGAACCGGTTCTTAACGAAGTCAAAATAAATTTTATGGGGCCACACTAATCTGTGAAAATTGCCTCCCTAATAGACAAGTTTAGATCTAAATTCTGAAGAAAACAAGAAGACAAAGACAAACATAGGTTTTGCAAGTCATCTTTGGAGTTTATGAAGGTAACTTTTACAAAGCACAGGGACAACACACGCATTTATTTAAAGACAATGTGCATTACAACAGGTAGCTAGTAAGACATGAGCAGGCCAGGAGAGGGCTTCCCCCACGACCAGGAATGTCAGACAACCATCAGGTGATGGTCAGGCAGTTGTTAACTGTTTCTCTAAAATAATCATTGGTCACAGTCAGTGCCAGACAAAGGCAGTCTCCCTGTAGATAGAAAAAAACGGAAAATGTTGATCAGCAACTTCCCAATAAGATCTCAGCAGTTGAGCAAGTGGGCTCAAGCTTGCACACTAAGAGGCAAAATGGCAGTGTTTAACTGGTATATGACCTCCCAGGGACATTCAGGTAGCGAGGAAAGAACTCCTCATGCATACAACTCCAGGTAAGGATGCGTACAACTCCTGCAAACACACTGTGGATGCTCCCCTCTCAAGGGCTAGGCAGGCACTGCACATGCAGGCAGCCCTCCCCAGAGAGGAATCAGCAAAAAGGTAATGCAAGACCCTGGAAGCATCCCAATGTATAAACCCCAACAAAAGGTCAAACTGTGCACTTGAGCTCTCTCAAGTTGCCCGCTTGGCCCTCTTCCAAGTTTACATTTCTGCTCTAAAACTTTTTAATAAACTTTCACTCCTGCCCTAAAACTTGCCTTGGTCTCTCGTCTCCCCTATGTCCCTTAAATTCGTTCTTCTGAGGAGGCAGTTATCGTAGTTGCTACAGACCCACTAGTAACATATTTTGGTGCAATGTAACTCAGATACTTTCCACTGCTACTAGATGGCTACTCAGGATGGAGGAAGATTGATGCAGAATCTAGAAAAATAAACCAAGAGAGAAGCTCAACTTTGATTTAAAATGTTGTAATTGCCTAAAAGAAAAAAAAATCTATAAACTTTCTTTGAGGAGAAAGGTCTTTGGTTTAAGGATTGCCTAGACTAAGCCTTTGTGAAATCAGACACATTTCCTATAACCTTGGGACCTCAATTCTCACATTTATCAAATAAGGATGATAATAACAGCTTCATTAATTATTTTAAAGCTTACTAAGAAACCACATGTAAAATGTGTACCCACTTGGTAAAAACTAAATATGCACTAATAACGATAGTATTCATTAAAAAAAAAAATCTTTCATTGACATACTGAGACAGTAAAAGAGTAAGTCATCCTGAAAAGAAATGCAAAATGTTGTTCAAAAAACAACCAAAGTTCACTTCTTTCTTACATGACAGTTCCAAGGAGAGCTGCCTTGGTCATTGAAAAAGCTCTCTGCTCTAGGAGTTTCTTAAGGGAGCTAAGTTCTTTCTTAGATACGGCTCCACCATTCCATAGATTCTTCTGATTATTCAGGTTATAGCTACCAGGAAGGAGAAAGAGTGTATGAAAAAGATACACCCATTGTGTTAAGAGCCCTGGACTAAAGTGTTTCAAACCATTTTCGCTTACTTTCAGTTGAGCAGAATTAGTTGCATGTCCTTCAGTATGTGGCTAGGAGCACAGCCATGATTCTCTTATTTTAGCTGCAATGACAACGTGAAGTTCCAGCCTGGCCTTTCATCACCTCATACCACATACATGTTGTCTCGACCTTGTGCCATGCCTTTTTCTGATTTTTGCCTGTGATTTCCCAGTAACACACAACACAATTTGGAAGTGCAGGAACATTAAGAGGAACAGAGATGGCATAATAGTCCATTCGAGCTCATGGAAAAATTCTCCAGCTTTAGCGCTCGAGAGGCACCATACTGAGAGGATTTCTGTATTTGCCTTAAGCGACCCCGTGGCAGCAGCTCTAGGGCATCTTTATACTGTGTCTCCTCCTAACTTGTCTCACTCTTTCTCCTCCATCTCTACGCTTCTGGGAATCACTTCTCACATAAACTGTCTGGACACAACTATTTTTTTAAGGCTCTGCTTTTGGAAAATCTCACGCCGCAATTATTCACCATTTATTTATAGAGTTAACTGTGTTTTCAAACTTTGTCCTCCTAGCAAAGGCATTTATCTTTAACAAAAGAAAATGAAAGATGCATTATCTGCATCTATCTCGATCTATTTAATTAACATATGATTTTATACCCACTTAGATTTATCATTGTCTTTTTAAATATGACAATAGTGGATTCTTGGACACTTTATAAGAATTTATAAATTTTCATTACTCTCCTATGCCAATAAATGAGTATGAAAACTTATCCAAGTGTGTTATTTTCCTTTTGAGTTTTTTCTTAACAGAGAAAGATGTTAAAATAAATAAATGATATATGTTCATTTTAATCACATTACATTTCTAGAGTCATTTCTAGCTGCATGTCAGAATCCACAACAATGACAAATATAATAATAAAAGAAAAACATCATTCTGATCCATAGCTGAGTTAAAGTGAGAAATTAAAGCACAGAATCAATACACCAAGTGTTAAAAGCTGATATTCCTAGCAGACACTACACCTCTATAAAGATGAACAGTGTGTGGTGGCCAACCCAATTAACACATATTGAGACACATTCTATTCATTTCAGTGCTATTGTAATATCCAAGGTAAGATGTTGTCAAAAGGGAGCTATTTTCAAGTTTGCATTTATCCATTAGATTCCTGCAAAACAGCATGCATTTTCACATACACACACACACAATCAGCTACCCTTTCAATTCACTGTTCCTGGAATGTCTTAGTAGGAGTTACGCCAATTTTCATAGCAAGACCAATTTCTGCTTTATGAATCACTTATCTACATTGTAAACTCTGCTAAACTATGAAATAATAATTACTTATGGACAGGAAATATTCAACTATAAATTACTTTGATTTCCCTTTACCTAAATTCAGTGTTCTAAATCCTTAATTCTCATTCTATTGTATTATTGTTTCTATTTTAGCATCTCATGCAAGCTATAACTGTATTGCAAAAATATTAAATAAGCAAGTGTGTAGACACACACATGCAAACTACATATTCAAACATTTGTAAATCAGTAAATCATTGGCTTTGCTTACCTTAAAAGCATTAGCTTGCAAACACAAAACAATAAAGAAAAATTCTACACTCTTTTAAAATGTGTGAAATTAAGCAGGAACGTTAAGTAGGACATCTACCAAATTCTTAAGTACATAGACTTTTACTTCACCATTGCATTTGGTTGTGTTTCTATTCTAAATGTAAAATTATCTGATGTGACTGGGAGCAGTGGCTCAGGCCAGGAGCAGTGGCTTATGCTTGTAATCCAGCACTTTGGGAGGCTGAGGTGAGTGGATCATTTGAAGTCAGGAGTTCGAGACCAGACTGGCTAACAAGGTGAAACCACGTCTCTACTAAAAATACAAAATTTAGCTAGGCAGGTTGGTGGGTGCCTGCAGTCCCAGCTACTTGGGAGGCTGAGGCTGGAGAATTGCTTGAACGCAGGAGGTGGAGGTTGCAGTGAGCTGAGATCATGTTACTGCATGCCAGCCTGGGTGACAGAGCAAGACTCTGTCTCAAAAATAAATAAACAAATTAAAAAAATTATCTGATGCTAATATACTTTCCACAAAATCCTATAATCCATAAACATTCCTAAATCTGCATATTGTATTAGCAATACTATTCAATATTCAATACTTTAAAGATTAATTTTGATATCATGTTCTGAAACAGGCATGCAAGTGAGAAGAATAACAACTTTGCATTTAACTTTCTGAAGCAGGTGTTTCTGAAAAAGAAGTATCATTGAGAAACATTCAACTTCTCTCAGCATTGGGGATATATTACAATGCAGGCAATGACTGTTTCATTTTCACTCTCCCTACATACAGAAACAATCTCTCTGTTCTGGAACTTTCATTGCCTTGAAACTCAAAGAAAAAAAAAATCACCTTCAAGCCCTTTTACTTCTATTTCAGCTCTTGCTGCATACTCCAAAGGATTTAGCTGGCTTATTTTCTCAGTTATACTATGGATCCTCCAAATCACAAGATCCAAGAATAAGAATTTTCTTCTTTATGGACATAAAAGTATTTTATATGTAAAACCATGAGGAGAGTATTTTACATTATCAGCCCAGGTATTTATAAATAAAATTTTAGATATGGCATCATGGACCTCAAACACAAATTTTTTATATCCTTTGACTATTTTTTTACACATTAAAGAGTATTAAAGTAGGAGCCAAATGATCTTGCTTTTGTAAAAATCATAAAAACAGGAATATAAGTTTTCCAGAGCTCAATGTGTTCCTTAAAATCAAAGCTTTATAGACATAATTTACAAACCCACATCTAGACCAGCTCTCTAGACTGATCCTTGCTTTACCTTCAAGTCAGAGAAAACTTTTAGGTCACAGGATGCTAATCTTACCATAAACTAGTACCAAATTTCTAGGTGAGGAGGGACTTTTCCTTAGAATTTCAAGAAATATATGTTTAATCATGTTTATTTATCATTAAAGAAATTGCTATTGTCAACCACAAACACAACCTTAGAGGCAAGTGTTGCAGTTTTACAACTATATGGGTCCATTTATTGTCTTTCATTTGCTTAACAATTGTGTGTTGAACACTTACTATCTTCAAGGTACTTTCTAGGTGCTTTGCATATATCAGAGAACAAAATAGACAAGTTCCCTGCTCTTAAAGAAGTTAGGGGAGAGGCAATAATCAATGAATAAAATGAAGAAAGCAGATTACATACCATATAAGAAGAGGGTAGGTGATAAGTGAAACAATATTTGTAGTGAAAAGGGAGACCCAGGCTTCTCAGATCAACTTCCCCTTTGACTATCATGCTGCATTTCAATAGAAGAAAAGGTTGACCAACTGGCGCCTCCGGTTTTACCTTCCTATAGGTGACAGGCTAGGCCTTGGGGAAACTCTCCAGGAGGCACTATTTTAATTAAAACAAGATCAAACCAGAAACCTTTTCACATATGAGTCCTAAAACTGTAAACCGGAACCCTTTCATATGTAATTCTTGAAACTGTAAACCAAAACCTTTTCACATGTGAGTCCTAAAACTACGAACCTAGGATTCTTTCACCTCTAATATCTAAAGTATAAGCCTATATAAAGGCTGAACTTCCCTTTGTTAGACAGCTGGGTTTTGGACAAATTATTGCCCAGGCTCCCGGCCGTCATAATAATAAACCCTTCTTCTTCCTGCATTCGGTGTTCGAGAGATCCGTTTCCCGCGGCTGCTCCTGCTACAACAGATCTGAGCAAAAGGGTGGCTGTGTCTTTAGCAATGTTATCATTTAAATGAGACTTCTCTAAGAAGACGGCATTTGGTATGAGCAAGAAGGAGGCATATCCATCAGGAAGTAGAAGATTATTAAGATATTGCAAAGGATGTAAGTAAGGAGCACGTCTATTGTGGTTGATACTCTCTAAGAAGATGGGTGTAACTGCAAAGGAATGGGAGAAGTGTGCAGGGGGTGGGGGAATGAATAGCAAGAAATAAAGTAGCCAAGTCATAAATTTCCTTAGAAAATATTTTAAGGGTTTTGTTATTACTTTAAGTGATTCAAGGAGACATTGCAAAGATGTAAGCAAAGGGGTGACAGAATATAACTTACATATTCAAAAGATTATACTGGCGACCGTATGAGACTATGAGGGCAAGGATAAAACTCTTTTAAATTGTAATTTTCGTAAAAGGAAAAGGAATTTTAAAAATTATTCTAAAAAGTGTTTTTACTTTTCTGACAGATTTAAGTCTAGAATGTTGATCCCAGAATGAATAATATGAGTGAATATTTATCTGTACCTGTGATTACAATGAAAAATTATGTATTTATACACATGAAGTTATAAGGTGTTGTTTTAAATAGGCAGTTAGCTTATAGTATTCTCATTCATCTCAGTGGATGCCAAGTAAAAGCACAATCCCATATTTGGCTTTCTGTGTTATTATTTTATCTATTTTTTATTCTGTACAATTCAATCTTATGGTTGTACAGTCTGTAAATTTGACAGCACAGTATTCAAAAACTATGGATGAAATTAAGATGTAGAACACTTCCTTAATTGCCCTGTATAAATGTTCTATGCTGTCTCTGTAGTCACTTACACTTACTCCAAATCACTCATTTATTCTCCACTGTGATACTTTTGTCTTGATGAATGTCACCGAAATGGAACCATATAATCCCTATGAGCTTGAGCCTGGCTTGTTTCACACAGTATAATGGATCTGAGATTTATTCATGCTGTGTGTGTCAGTTCATTGTGTTATGTTGCTAACTAGTATTTCATTGTATGGATGTTACATAGTTTGTTCATTCATTTACTTGTTAAAGAACATTTGGCATGTTTTCACTTTTAAGTTATTAGGAAAAAAATGTTATAAACATCTATGACCAGGGTTTTTCATGAACAAAGATTGTTGGTGAATATTATTAAACACATAGGAGTGAAATTGCTGGTCATGTAAGTGTGCATGTAACAATTCATAAACTGCCTACTATTTTCCATCACCTTCTATCCCTACCAACAATGTAAAAAGCTTCTTATTACCCTACATTCCAGCCAGCACTCGTTACTATCAGTTTAATTTATTTTTTATTTTTTTAGTGTGGCACTGTGATTTTGATTTGCATATTTCTAACGATTAATTATCTTAAGAATCATTATTTAAATGTAATAAATGTATAATTTCCAGCTGTATACATTTTTTGATAAAGTTTATTCAAATCTTTTGTTCAATTTTTTAGTTGTTTGATTGTTTGCATTCTTGTTTAATTTTGAAAGTTTTTATATATTCTGGACATAGGTCTTCTGTTACATAAACAATTTCAAATATATTTTGATCTGCAGCTCGTCTATTCATTCTCTTAGCAATATTATTAAAGAGCAAAATTTTACATTTGTGTGGTCTATTTCTTTTTCCATGTGGTTTTTCCTTTTTCTATTCTATTTAAGAATCTGTTGAGTAACCCAAGTTTACAAATATGTTATCTTAGGTTTTCATATAGAAGTTTTATAGTTTTACATTTCATGTTTAGGTGTACATAGTTTTTTTTTTTTTAATATGGTTATTTTTTAAAACTTAATTATTTCAGCATACTTTTGTTAAAGGACCAGATTTTCCCCATTGATGTTTATTTGAAGCTTTGTAAAAATAAATTGCCACACAGATTAAAAAAGAAAATAAAAAAGATTGCTCTCACTAGCGAAATGACCATGCAAGGGGTAGCCTGGAAAAACAGGAAACTTTTGAATAATAATGATTTTACTCTTGCCAAACCCTATAGAAAAATAGTTGTCTTTGTTCCATACACACAGAAAAAGGCTAAATGAGAATACTAGAAGTCCACTCTCACGAGACAGTAATGAGACTCCACAGTACTCCCAGTGGTAATGCCAGAAAAGGCCAGAACTTTCATTATCACTAGCTAATAACAGGACCTCCCTCCCACTATGCTGCAGTTCATTGGAGACCACATGGGTTGCTTAGAGACCTACCCTCATCCAGCAGTAATAAGGTATCCTTCCTGGTCTATGCTGGGAATCTCAGAGGAGTCCTAGTGGATAGTTAGGACTTTCAAAATCACGTGGTAACAAGTCGTAACAAAGCCACTCCAGCCACAGAGTTTGTGAAGACCATGGGGGCAGCTGGCAATTCCATCTTAGGCTATCAGTAATCAGAACCTCCCTTTCAGGTGTCAGAGGAGGCCACCTCACAAGAATGTGCCATCCAGTCTTCTGACACAGCACTGTCAGAGGAAGCCAATTAAAGCAGAATATTAAATAAAATTGAAAATCTCCTTACATGATATGAAAATATTCATGATTCAATAAAAAATCATTTACCATACTGAGAACAGGATTTCAAACTAAATTTAAAAAAATAATAATAGTAGATGCCAACACTGAGATGACAAAGATATCAGAATTATCCAACTAATACTTTAGATCAGTGATGATAAAAATGCTTCAATGAACAATTTTGAACATACTTGAAACAAAATGAAAAAAAAAATAAAGACTTAAAGAAATAGAATGTCTCAACAAAAAAGTAAAAGACAACAACAACAACAACAGAAGAGTAAAATGAAAAACTTAGATCTGCAATAGTGTACAATATCCAAAATAAAATTTCAGTGAAGAGGCACAAAATTTATAAGATGTACGGACAAAGGAAAGAATTAATGAATTGAAAGAGGAAAATTAAAAATACACATCATAATGGACAAAAAAAAATAACAGGGCATTACAGACCTGTTTATCACAAAAGATCTAATATTCATGTTATCAGAATTTCAAAAGTAAAGAAGAAAGAAGGTGAAGCTGGAAAATTACTTGAAGATATGATGGCTGAGAATTTTAAAAAACCTGTCGAGACATATGCTTACAGCTTTCAGAAGCTGAAAAACCTGCAAACACGTTAAAGACAAAGACACCAATGCCAAAATACACCTTAATCACACTTCTTACAACGTAAGACAAGGAAAAAGAAAACAATCTTGGAAGCAGTCAGAAAAAAGTACATCATACTTTGGGGAAAAAAATTATCTGAATGACAGGTTTTTCACAGAAGCCACAGAGGTGAGAAGAAAGAAATACAATCGTGTCGATGATGAAAGAAAACAATTGTCAATCCACAATCCTACATCTAGGGAAAATATCCTTTGAGAATAAAGAGAAGCAAAAAAATTCTCAGAAGAAGAAAAAGAAAAAGAATTTTCATCAGCAGATTTGCCCTAAAGAATGACAAGCAGAAATTCTCTAACTAGAAAAGAAATGTTGGGAAAAGTAATGTTTTGACATCAGATGAGAACAAAATACATGGTAAGCAAAAACTGGGAAAAAATACAGTAAGTTTTCTTACATTTTTTAAGTTTTTAAAGTTAGCATTGATGGTTAAAACAAGAATTATAATACTAACTGTTATGGTTTAAATATATGTACAGAAAAATATTTAAGTCTATTATAAGCAGAGAATAAAGAAATGTAAAGAGAAGTAAGGTTTATATTCTCTGCTTAAATTTTATTACCTAAATTTCTTGGATGTTAGAGGACATCCAACTTTGTAATTTTGAATTATTGCATAAGGGTAACCTGCATTTTGAACTATTTTGGAGATAATAAGTCAAAAGAACATAGACAGATATGTGATTTTTTTATATACCCGTTGTGATGGCTAATTTTATTGTCAACCTGCCTGAGCCACAGTGTCCAGACATGTAGTAAACATTATCCTGCATGGTGTTATGATGATGTTTTTTGGATACAGTTAACATTTAAATTGGCCGAGTTTTGAGTAAAGCAGATTGCCTTCCAGAATGTGTGTGAGCTTCACTCAATCAGTTGAAGACCTTGTTAGAAAGACTTACCTCTCGCAAACAAGAAGGGATTCTTCCAGGAGATTGCTTTGGACTCCAATGCAGCTCTTCCAGGAGTCTCCGTGTGTGTGTGTGTGTGTGTGTGTGTGTGTGTGTGTGTGTGTGT
>NW_016107503.1:1198224-1294207 GCF_001604975.1 Cebus imitator
GTGCTTAAGATTCAGTTTTATCAATTTTGCTTTACATATGTTACATCTCTGTTGTTTGGTGCACACTGATTTAGAATTGCTACACAATCTTGGTGTATTGCCTCTTTTACCTTTATAAAATGATATGTAAATACTTCCTGCTTCTCTTTACATGTTATCTTATTCCAGAGTGACCTAGGACAGCCACAGGCTCCATTTTCGAGGTACCTACTATGATATTCTGTATCTTAGACTACAACAAAAGATTTCCAACAAATTTAAGTAGTTAAAATCATCCAGAGTCTTTTCTCAAAATAAAATGTAACCAAACTAGAAATAAGTAACAATTTTTTTCTTAATTCTGAAGAATCAGAAAAAAATGCATTTGTAAAAAATTGATGTCAGAGGAATCGAAAATACATTTAACTGAATAAAAATGAAAATGTAACATTAATAGTTGTAGAACATAACATAGCTAAAACACTAATGGGTGGTCAAATTGTAACACTAAATGTGTGCATTAGAAAGAAGACATCTCAAATAATTACTCTCAATTGCCACCTCAATAATCTAGAAAAAGAAAAGTTAAACCCATAACTAGCCGAATGAAAGAAATAATAAAAGCAGAAATCGATGAAATTGAATACAGAAAACTAATAGAGAAACTCAGTGATATAAACAGTTGGTAGTTTGAAAATAATAAAAAAATGATAGACTTTTAGTTAGACTAACAAAGAAAGAGAAAACACAGATTGCTAATATTAAGAATGAAAAGGGGCATGCTAGTAGAAACCTTAGAGGTATGGCAAGGATAAAAAGATAACATTATAAAAACTCTACAAACATAAATTTGACATTTTAGATGAACTAGACCAGTTACTTATAAAACCAAGCTACTGAAACTCACTAAATATAAAACACATAATTTAAATCTTATATAAACACAGTTCAAAAAGCAAACAAAACAAAAACTCCAGATATATATTACTCATAGATGCAAAAATTTTTGTAACATTAGCAAATAGAAATCAGCATTATATAAATAGAATTATATACCATGAACAAGTGAGTTCATTTTAGAGATGTAAGACTTCCAATATTTGCAAGCAATTAATTTAGTCTATCAAACTAACAAGCTAAAAAAAGAAAATCAGATGGTCATACCGATTAATGAAGAAAAAGCATTCAACAAAATTCAACATATATTCATGACAGAAACTCAAAAAAATAGGAGTTACAGGAGCACTAGCTCAAAGACGAGGAACAAAGAAAGCGTGTCTACTCTTATTCAAAGCAAGCAATGTCCACTCTTATACAAAATAGTGTTGGAAGTTCTGCCAGTGCAATATAGCAATAAAAGCAAATAAAAGACACACAGTGCAGTGAACCGAGATTGTGCCACAGCACTCTAGTCTGGGTGGCAAAGTGAGACTCTGGCTTAAAAAAAAAAAATCAGAAGTAGAGAAACAAAAGTCTTTATTTGTAGATGACATCATTGTCTATGTAGACAATAATAAGGAATCCTTAAAAGAAAGAACACCTAGAAATGTCAGGTAAGTTAAAAAAATTACAAAGTAAAATATACAAAATCAACTGTATTTCTACACACTATCAATGATCAAGTAGAAAATAAAATTTAAAAACCAATATTATAATTTGCATTTACAATTATAATTACAGCTACTTCAAAGACAATGAAACATATGTGTAAAACTAACAAATACACAACAACAATGAAGGAAATCAGAGAAGGTTTAAGTAAATGAAAAGGGATACCTTGTTTATGAATTGGAAAACTCAAAGTATAAATACGTCAGTCCTCTTCAAATTAGTACCTAGGTTTAATATAATTAATATAGAAATTTCTACAAAAGTTTTACGTGCGTATAAGATGAAATTATTCTAAAATGTATGTGGAAAAGTCAAGAAACGAGAACAGCTAAAACAAATTTGAAAAAGACTTACACATGAAGAATGAGTCTATCCAATTTCAAAACTTATTAGGTAGCTACAGGAATCAAAACTGTTTAACATTGATGGAAAGATAGGTGCAATTTAATGGAACAGAAAAAATAAACTCTTACAAAATGTTTTTAAAGCAATTGAACAATCATAGAAAAAACAAGCAAAAATGTTTAATCCACCAACCTAAATAAACATTACACGTAATAAAAAAATTAATTCAGAAATGGATTATAAAGCTATATGTTAGCTGCAAAATTACAAAACATTTGAAAAAGTAAATCTTGGGAAAATATCTGACAGGTATTATGCTAAGCAGAAGTTTTTTAGACCTGACACACTAACAGCAAAGGAAATATTGATAAATTGAGCTTGATCAAAGTCAAAAATTTTGCTCTGTGAAAGACTTACCTTCTTAATTTTAACAACAACAAAAAATAATGAAATCACAGGCAAATCTTTGTAATCAAAGATCAAAGATGTCTACTTGACCTCAAAATCAGAGCACATAGATAAAAAATTAATAAGTTATACCTCATCAAAATTAAATTTTTTTGTCATGTGACTTTATTAAGTTAATGATAAGACAAGCTGGAAACTGGGAAAAAATATTTGAAAACCACATATTCAACAAAAACTAACGTGTAGAATATGTAAAGAATTCTCCAAAATAAATATTGTAAAAAAGAACCAGCAGTTGAATTAGAAAGGGGAAGGAAAAGACATTTCATTAAAGAGATTATACAGACAGCAAACAATGTTTTACATCACGAGCTCTTAGGAAACTGTAAATTGCAACCACAATGAGATATTACTACACATGTATCAGAATAGCTAAAATTAAAAATGAAAAAGTAGTGACAAGACCAATTGCTGGAGATGATTCAGATAAGCTGGATTACTAACACATTGCTGTTAGGGATATAAAATTATGTCACGATTAAAAGAACTAGAGGAGCAAGATCAAATTTAAAAGCTAGCAGAAGGCAAGAAATACATAAGATCAAAGCAGAACTGAAGGAGATAGAGACAAAAAATAAACCTCAAAAAATCAATAAATCCAGGAGCTGGTCTTTTTTTAAAAGATCAATAAAATAGATAGACTGCTAGCCAGACTAATAAAAAAAGAAAAGAGAGAGGAATCAAATAGATGCAATAAAAAATCATAAAGCAAATATCACCACAATCCCACAGAAATACAAACTACCATCAGAGATTACTGCAAACACCTCTATGCAAATAAACCAGTAAATCTAAAAGAAATGGATAAATTCCTGAACACTTACACGCTCCCAAGACTAAACCAGGAAAAAGTTAAATCTCTGAATAGAACAATAACCAGGTCTGAAATTGAAGCAGCAATTAATAGCCTACCAACCAATAGAAGGTCTGAAATTGAGGCAGCAATTAATAGCTTACCAACCAATAAGAGTCACAGGACCAGATGGGTTCACAGCCAAATTCTACCAGAAGTACGAAGAGGAGCTGATACTATTCCTTCTGAAACTGTTCCAAACAATACAAAAAGAGGAAATCCTCCCTATCTCATTTTATGAGACCATCATCATCCTGATACTACAATCTGACAGTAACACAAATAAGAAACAAACTTTTAGGCCAATATTTATGATGAACATTGATGCGAAAATCCTCAATAAAATACTGGCAAACCAAATCCAACAGCACATCAAAAAGCTTATTCATCATGATTCAAGTTGGCTTCATCCCAGGGATGCAAGCCTGGTTCAACATAAGCAAATCTAAAAATGTAACCCATCACATAAAGATAACCAAGGATAAACAAACAAACAATCACATAAACAAAACTGGCTAGCCATATGCAGAAAGCTAAAACCTTCCTTATGCCTTATACACAAATTAGCCCCAGGTGGATTAAAGATTTAAACATAAGACCTAACACCCTAGAAGAAAGATTAAAGATTTAAACATAAGACCTAATACCCTAGAAGAAAACCTAGGCAATACCATTAAGTACATAGGCATGGGAAAGGACTTCATGACTAAAGAACCAAAGGCTGTGGAAACAACAGCCAAAATTGCCAAATGGGATCTAATTAAACTTAAGAGCTTCTGCACAGCAAAAGAAACTACCATTAGAGTAAAGTGGCAACCAACAGAATGGGAGGGGGACCACACGATTATCTCAATAGATGCAGAGGTTGCCTTTGACAAAATTCAACAGTGCTTTATGCTAAAAACTTTCAATAAACTAGATATGGATGGAATGCATCTCAAAATAATAAGAGCTGTTTATGACAAACCCACAGCCAACATCATACTGAATGGACAAAAACTGGAAGCATTCCCTTTGAAAGCTGGTACAAGACAAGGATGGCCTCTCTCACCACTCCTATTCAACATAGTGTTGGAAGTTCTGACCAGGGCATCAGGCAAGAAAATGAAATAAAGTGTATTCAATTAGGAAAAGAAGAAGTCAAATTATCTCTGTTTGCAGATGACATGATTGTATATTTGAGGAACCCATCATCTCAGCCCAAAATCTCCTTAAGCTGATAAGCAACTTCAGCAAAGTCTCAGGATACAAAATCAATGTGCAAAAATCACATGCATTCCTATACACCAATAACAGACAAACAGAGTGAAATCATGAGTGAACTCCCATTCACAATTACTATGAAGAGAATAAAATACCTAGGAATAAAACTAGCAGGGGATGCAAGGAACCTCTTCAAAGGAGAACTACAAACCACAGCTCAAGGAAATAAGAGGGTCACAAACAAATGGAAAAAATCCCATGCTCATGGTTAGGAAGAATCAATATTGTAAAAATGGCCATACTGCCCAAAGTAATTTATAGATTCAATGCTATCCCCATAAAGCTACCATTGATTTTCCTCACAGAATTGGAAAAAAACACCTTAAACTTCATACGGAACCAAAAAAGAGCCTGAATAGGCAAGACAATCCTAAGGAAAAAAAAAAAAAAGCTGGAGACATTACAATACCTGATTTCAAACTATGCTACAAGACCACAGTAATCAAAACAGCATAGTACTGGTACCAAAACAGAGACATAGATCAATGGAACAGAACAGAGGCCTCAGAAATAATGTCACACATCTACAACCATCTGATCTTTGACAAATCTGACTAAAGCAAGCAATGGGGAAAGGAGTTCCTATTTAATAAATGGTACTGGGAAAACTGGCTAGCCATAGGCAGAAAGCTGAAACCTTCTTTATACTTCCTACAAAAATTAACTCCAGGTGGATTAAAGATTTAAGCATAAGATCTAACACCATAAAAACCCTAGAAGAAAACCTAGGCAATACCATTCATAACATAGGCATGGGAAAGGACTTCTCAAGACTAAAGCATCAAAAACAATGGCAACAACAGCCAAAATTGACAAATGGGATCTAATTAGCTTAAGAGCTTCTGCACAGCAAAATGAACTATGATTAGAGTGAACTGGCAATCAACATATTGGGAAAAAATTTTGCAATCTACCCATGTGACAAAGGGTAATATCCAGAATCTACAAAGAACTTAAACAAATTTACAAGACAAAATCAACCCCATCAAAAAGTGAGTGACGTATATGAACAGACACTTTTCAAAAGAAGATATGTATGCAGCCAACAGACATATTTTAAAAAGCTCACCACCACTGGTCATTAGAGAAATGCAAATCAAAACCACATCGAGATACCATCTCTAAAAAATCAGGAGACAACATATGCTGGAGGGAGTGGAGAAATAGAAATGCTTTTACGCTGTTGGTGGGAGTGTAAATTAGTTCAACCATTGTGGAAGACAGTGTGGCGATTCCTCAAGGATCTAGAAATATAAATACCAATTGATTCAGCAATCCCATTACTGGGTATCTATCCAAAGGATTATAAATCATTCTATTATAAAGACACATGCACACTTATGTTTATTTCCGCACTGTTCACAATAGCAAAGACTTGGGACCAATCCAAATGTCCATCAATGATAGACTGGATAAAGAAAATGTGGCACATATATACCATGGAATATTGTGCAGCCATAAAAAAGGATGAGTTCATGTCCTTGGCAGGAACATGGATGAAGCTGGAAACCATCATTCTCAGCAAACTGACACAAGAACAGAAAACCAAACACTGCATGTTATCACTCATAAGTGGGTGTTGAATAATGAAAACACATGGACACAGAGAGGGGAACATCACATACTGGGGCTGTCAGGGGTGTGTGGCTAAGGGAGGGATAGCAGAGAGTGGGAGGATTGAGGAGGAATAGCATTAGGAGAAATAACTAATGTAGATGATGGAGTGATGGGTGCAGCTAACCACCATGGCATATGTATACCTATGTAACAAACCTGCACGTTCTGCACATGTACCCAAGTACTTAAAGTACAGTAAATAAATAAATTAATTAACAAGGAAAATTACATGGCCACTTAGGAAAAGTTTGGCACTATTTTAGAAAATTGAACATGCAGCTATCATATAACTAATAATTTTACTTTTGGGAATTTATCCCAGAAAATCTGAAGACAACAAATCAAACAAAACCAAAACTTATTTTTACACAAAAACTTTTACATGAAACAATTCATGATAGACAAAGAAATGGAAGCAATTACAATGCCCCAAATGTGAATGGCTAACCTACCAGTGGTACATCCATATACAAAATAGTACTTAGCAACAAAAAAGAAGTAACTACTGATAAAAGTAATCACCTAGGTAAATTTCCAGAGAATTATGTGGAGTGAGAAAAGGCAATCCTACATGTTTACATACAATGTGATTCTATGTATATAACTTTATAAAATGACAAACTTTAACAAGTAGAGAAATGAATAGTAGTCACCAATAGTTAAGGTGACAGGGTGAGGATACAAGGGAAGTAGACATTGCTACAAAAAGGCAACATGAGGAATGCTTGTGTGGTAGAAACATTCCATATCTTGATTGCATCAATGTTAATAATCTGGTTATATGCTGTACCACAATTTTGTATGATGTTGCTGTTAGAGATAACTGGATAACAGATACACAGGGTATCTCTGTAATACTTGTTATAATCTATATGATTTATGAATCTACAATCACTTCAAAGTTGAAAGTTAAAAATAAATTACCTGTCCAGGCAGTGGCTCACACATGTAATCCCAGCATTTTGGAAGGCCAAGGTGGGCAAATTACCTGAGGTTAGGCATTTGAGACCAGCCTGGCCAATGCGGTGAAACCCTATTTCTACTAAAAATACAAAAGTTAACCCAATGCTGTGTCATGCACCTGTAGTTCCAGATAGTTGGGAGGCTGAGGCTGGGAAGTCACTTGAACTCCGGGGCAGACGTTGCAGTGAGCTGAGATCACACCACTGCACTCCAGCCTGGGTGATAGGGTAACACTCCATCTCAGAAAACAAAAAATACAATAAAATAAAGAAAAATTACAAATATATATGTGGTTCTGTTTTTGGATTCTATACTTCATTGATCTGTAAACTTTCACGATTATCATACTGTCTTTATAGGAAGTCCTCACTTTATCTGAATCTTTATAATAAATCAGTTAACATGAGTCCTCTTGTGTTCTCTTTAATAACAAAATCAAAAAATTTGAGATTTTCTCCTATTTGCAAGCTAAATATTTTAACCTGCTACATTTTCATATATGCTGGCAAAAGACATGGATCTGTGGGAAAGAGAAAATGGACTGGATTGCACAGAACACAGCAGGCAGCATGAGTTTCAGATCTGTTTCTGTTTAACATGTCCGTAAAGTTCCAAGAGGATAAGGCAGAGGCAGGCTCATAGATGCTCCACAGGCAGTGGGTTTGCTCCACAGATAAGGAAACTTGACAATCTTGTAAGGGTTTATTAAACTGATAATCTTATAAGGGTTTTGCTAGTAAGTCTATCCCTTCTTAGCTCCAGAGGAGATAAAGATTGTGGACGCTATCTCTATCTTCTAAGACTGGGTGTTATGCAAGCAACTTAGAGAAGATACTCTGGAACAAAAACTGACACAAGTTATGCAGAAATGCAAGAAATCATGGTAAATTGTCTCCCAAGAGTTATTTACATTTTTTTCTACATTATCTTATCTTCTGGTAAATTTTCCTGTAAATATAACCTTCTGCCAATTTTTAAAATTAATCTACTAAATAGAGCTGTGAACAAATTTATTCAATTCATCTTAAACAGTACTAAATTAAAGCTACCATCAGTAGGGCTGAAGGCAGCAGGAAGAGGCCAACCTGAAGCATTGTCTTGGGCCATTTACTCAGTGTCCCGACTGTCATCTCCTAAATAGTAAATGACTAGAATATTGGGGGCTTTCACCTTAACTTTCTTTATCAACTTACGCATTTTGTCCATGGAATTTACCCAGGTAAGACAGAATGTTCTAATGTTTACAGATGTCACTTTGCCCCTTAATAAAGAAGTTAGAGCATTTCTGTCATTTTGACAATGCTGGCCGGTAACCGAATCTGATTTGAATGCTTTTAAAGGTTGAACTGGTGTTTTCTTAAACATGTAAGGTTTCTTATGACCATCCCCCAAGTGCAATTGATCATATTTTCGAAAGAGAGGCAAGTTAATGGTGGGCGTTCCCACAAGAAGTACAATACCTGGAGTTCAAATGGTATTCCTGGAAACAGACTGTTCACAATTATTGGCTCCCTAAGTAAGTAAGTGAGTCCTCAGTCATAAGTAGTTCTGAAAGTCAAAGATTATTATTTTTCTTTCTCTCCTCTGTATCTCCTGAAATGTAATGTATTCCCATTCCAGAAACCAAGTTATTGCCCTTGCTTTAAATCCTCAGTTTTTTGGTGTGCCATTCCAGTCGCTATAATTTCAATTTTTAAAAATATCATTCTCTACACGTGACCAAATCTTTTGTTTGGAAATGTCAATTTACAAGAGGGTTAAATCATTTTTATAAATGTAATCATAATTGTTTGGCTCCCCTTTATCACATTTTTCTGGATTGCCATCCAGAGGTTGTATCAACAAGGGTGGCTTGAGGTTGCTGTCAGCAGAATACTCAGGATTGATAAGGAAATTGTTAATCTTCAAAAGCATTATACTCAGGATTGATAAGGAAATTGTTAATCTTCATATTAGATCCATATATAATTCCTGTACTCCCTATGTAATAAAGAACATAATCTTATCCAAAGAGAAAAGATTTTTTCTGACCTTTGTTTTTGGCTTCTGGTGGCTAGTCTCTAAACCCTTAGAGTGGCATGCCCAATAAGAGCATCTTTGAGCCTTGTGTCACACTGAATAGTCTAACAATGTGATTTAGGGTGGGGGGTTTTAATCATGCAGTGTCAGCAGACCTCTGGAGGACCTGGAAACTTGAGACTGCATCAGCTATGTGGACAATCAACAGTACCTGTGTGATACAGCCCAAAGTAAAACACTGAGCACCAAGGCTCCAAAGGTTGACAGGGCTCCAGGTGTATTGCCACGCAGTGATGCTGGCAAAGTGATGCTGACTCTCTTTCTCTCTCTCACAATGGACTTCATTTTTAGAGTAGCTTTAGATTAACAGCAAAATTGAGAGGCAAGTACATAGACTTTCCATATATACTTAGCTTCCTTACATGCATAGCCTCCCCTATCATCATCCCCCTATAGTGGTACATTTGTTACAATTGATGGATCTTCATTAATACATCATTATTACCCAACATCTGCAGTCAACATGTGGTATCTTAACATTCTACGGGTTTGGGCGAATGTATAATGACATGTATTTGCATTATAGTATCACACAGAGTAGTTACATAGCCATAAAAATCCTCTGTGCTCTGACTATTCATCTATCCCTCACCCTGCATGTGCTAAAACAACTGATATTTTTACTGTCTCCATAGTTTTGCTTTGCCAGAATGTCATATAGTTAGAGTCATACCATACATAGCATTTTCAGATTGGTTTCTTTCACTTACTAATACCCATTTCACTTCATCTGTCCACCCCCTGTCCCCTGTGTATTTTCATGACTTGATTGCTCGCTTCATTTTAGCACTGCTCATTTCTTCGTAGCACTGAATAATACTGCATTGTCTGAATCTTCTGTGATATACTTATCCACTCACTTGCTGAATGACATCTTGATTGCTTCCTAGTTTTGGCAATAATGAATAAAGCTGCTATAACCTTTGATGTACAAGTTTTTGTGTGCGTGTTAAGTTTTCAACTCCCTTGGGTAAATACCAAGAAACATGATTGCTGGATTATATCACTAAACTATCTTTTAAAGTGACTATACCATTTTGCATTCCCACTAGTAATCAGACTTGCTGCATCTCCACATCCTTTTCAGCATCTGATGTCAGTTTTCTAGATTTTGGGCGTTCTTGACATCCTTCAACCCACCAGTGTCACGTGTTAGTTTCAAGAGTTATTTCTGTTGATTATTTTGAATTTTCTACATAGATCATTATGTTATCTGTAAATGAAGACAGTTTTATTTCTTCCTTCCTAATCATTATACCTTTTATTTTATTTTCTCATCTTGTCTGCGCTAAACTATAGGTACCAATTCATTGTTACTTCTGAAATGGAAAATAAAATACAACAAATAACTTGTAAAATATAATGCATTGTAAATGCAATTTCTTTGTTCAATTTACAACTACAGATTTTTTACTTCAAATACAGCGATGCAGTTTTATAGGATAATAAATATAAATGACATATATAATATTTCAAAATATGCCTGTTAAGGTAATTTATGATGTAGACTTATCAATAAATCTATAAAGTTTGTTTTGGCTTAATATTAAAAGATTTCTCTCTAATCTGGCATACCTGTGTACTACAACTGCCAGGCAATAAGGAAATTGAATGAATGCCCTGATAACTCTGTAAATTATTTTGAGGTCCATGGGAGCATGAAATTTAGCCATGACATGCTCCTCTTTCTCCTCATATCACAGGAAACAAAGCTCAACATGAATGGGTGGGTTTCTTTTACAAATCTGAAGTATATTTAGGAGAGACTACGGAATAGTTCAGGTGGATAGGGCAATTATCTGATAACTGTTTAAATGCATTTACTATTCCAGGAACAAATATTAAGTCACACATTTGGTCAATAAGACCAAATAGTATTTTGGATATCATAACCTATCTATCCATGTTGGATCATTTGCTTCTTTTAAACCTACTCTCTCTAAATGAACATTGTTTGCTATTCTGCTTTACACATTTACAGATTGCTTTTGAAATAAGATGTCGCCTATTCTCTTGCATTTAGATTTCTTTTCTTTCACAATATTGTAAATCACTTTTTATTATAACATGTTTGTTGATGAATATAGAGCATAAGTTTAAAAGAATGGTCTTTGTCATTAAGATGTCTCTAAATTGGTATTCAACCATCACAATTTTACTGAGACTTAGAAAGTTAACATTTTCTTCATAATCTTAAAAATATGTGAATGCTACTATCTCTATTTCAGAGTTGGCATAAGAATTAAATGAGTTTCTATTATTTCCAGAACCTTTATTCGTTTGATCACCATCTTCAAGAACACAATGCTTGTAATTGATCAAAATACCTGCAATGTGGGTGATAAATGAACATCATTAATATGCACTTGCTTTTGCAATAAGAATTTATATTAATGAAGTTTAAGATAAGTTAGACATTTCAATGGCTCCATACTGTTGGCTTGCTCAGCATAGAGTAAATTAAATATCAAATCTGAGTGAAATGCATGCTTCAAATGCTGCAGTCACATATATATTTTACTTCCCAACAAACAGGTTATTTGTTAGAATTGCAGTTATACAAATTGCTATGGGGAACAATTTTGTGGTCTAAATTTAATCAGGTAAAGCTGTAAACATTTCAAAGTGCACAAGCTGCTGTCACTTTAATGTGATTTGATTACTACAATTTTTCATGCACATGTAAGTGAAATTGGAGTTATATCTATATTCCCTCTGAAAGTCTGTTATCAAAATAAAATTATATAAAATTATATGCAGGTATATGTATGTGTGTATGTGTGTGTATATATACAGTTTTTTACTTGATAGATAGTACTTAAAATCTTATACTACTGGCTGGGCGCGGTGACTCACACCTGTAATCCCAGCACTTTGGGAGGCCAAGAGATCAAGACCATCCTGGCCAACATGGTGAAACCCCGTCTCTACTAAAAATACAAAAATTAGCTTGGCGTGGTGGTGTGTACTTGTAGTCCCAGCTACTTGGGAGACTGAGACAGGAGAATTGCTTGAACCCAAGAGGCAGAGGTTGCTGTGAGCCAAAATCGTGCTACTGCACTCCAGCCTCTCGACAGAGCGAGACTCTGTCTCAAAAAAAAAAAAAAAAAAAAAAACTTATGCTACTTATAGAGGTAGAGTTTATTTGTAAAAATATCACTGACGCCTTTCAAACATAATTGTGAATTTCTTAGCTTAAGACCAAAGTAAAGATGATAGAATTTATAGCAAAGGCAAAATATATAGAATTGCAGTTCTGATCTTTCAATTTTTTTCATACTATTAAAGAATAAAAATAAATATAAAATAACAAAGTAATGTGACCAACAAAAGCTTGTATTCAGGTTATTGTAGATAGAATTTTTCCAGGAGAGCCTACATATTTTTTTTATTCACCTCTGGTATTCTTGGAGCCCAACAAGCTGGTGCTTAATATACTTGGGAAATATTTAAAGAAAAAATAAGTGAACTAAAAGATGAATGATGAATTAATAAATAAAGATATGTTGGACATTTTAAATAAAACTTTTAAATAAATATTCACCTATTTTGTTTAAAAATATTTCAATAAGTATTGTTTATTAAGAAATTTTATTCTTATAGAGAAAATATTTATTGAGCACTTGATAAATATAACGTCATATCAAGGGTTAAAGAAAGGAGTAGACACCATATCTACTTGTATATACTTTATCACCTTAAAAAGAGCATATGGCTACTATATAAAAATAATATTAAATCCAATGTTAGTGCAATAAACAAATGCTGGAGAAACGGGGATCAGCTTTACTTTATAATAAAAAGTTTTAACATTGAAATATAATTTACATGTGTTAATATCTGAAGGTGTTAAATGTTTATTTATTTGAATTCTGATAATTGTATAACCTGCATAGTTACCATGCAAAACAAGATGTGTAATATCTCCTTGACCTAAGATTGTTTTTTCTTGACTTCTACATGCCCCACAGACAGCCACTTTTATTTCTACCATCATTGCTTACTTTTGCCAATTCTTGGACTTCATATAGATAAAAATATACATGAGATTTCCTGGATTATTTTGCATAACATAATTTTTTTTGTGATAAAACAGTGTTTAATATCATAAAAATATATACGCTTAAAAATCTGAAATATTGTATATAGAAAACAAAATAGGATGTGCTTCCTTCCCTAACATCTTGAGAGACCCTCCCATCTTCTTGTTTATTGGTCTATCTGATGCTTGTTGGAAGAATCTAGAGGGAGATATTCTGGAGATCCTGAAATATTTGTGGAGAGAAACCCACTTTTCATGATATTAGACTCATATAAACAAAGTGTATCTTTGTTTTTTGATACCATTGAGATTTTAGAGTTGTTATCACAGTAATGTACCCTAACTAACAAGTAAGTAGATGTTTTGCTTATTGCCACTTTAAGAAGTAATATAAATTAAAAATTAACAAATCAGAAGCTTAATTATCCTTGATGAAAATAAGGGAAGAGATCACTTCCTGCCCCCGACTATGATCCTTGTCTTTTCTTAAAACATTTACTCATAGAAAACTTGTAATGGTGAATTTTTAACTGTCTCTTTAAAATATATGCTAATCCTCTTTAAAGCTAAATAAGACTCTTGCCAGGTTTCCGATCCAGGAACATCTTTTTCAAGGACTTGGAAGCCCTATCTTTGAAATGTAATTATCAAGGGAGACAAGAATCCCTATCTGCCTGTTTCTGTAAAAGGCTAGGGTTGGAGCTTAGCTTTTGTGGGCACTTAACTCCAAGTTTCAAACTACCTCTTCTCATAAAAACATGAGTTTATTGTTTCTTTGAATAACGCCAGTTAGCAAAGACGACCACCTCAGTTACAAGGTGAATTTTGGATAAACCATGTAAGATTAATGGTGCCATCAATCTCTCTCTGTTGTGGAACGGTTACTATTTATTTTGAGAACCTGTGTGCATTGAGTTGTATCTGCTCTGTTATATCAAAGGGTGAGATTTTATTCTGTCTTTGCAATCTCATTAGTGAATTGCCTGTGATGCATGTCACATTCTGGCTTTAGTGCTTATTCAACAATAAAATTGTTTTTCTTTCTCTTCTGTTGCACAGAGGCTTTATGGATTGAGAGAAGACTTTGTTTTTAATTACATTTCAATAAAAATTCTGCTGATAATGTCAGGTAGTCCCTGAATTGAGGAGACTAGCTGAAGGTCTGTCTCTAGCCACACAAGTCAGGTAAGAGATTCTGAATTACCAGCAGTATCTCTTTTCTCTTCTTTGATGGAATGCTGCCTAATGACCTACTCTCTGCAAATTCAAGATTTTACTGAATAAGCATAGGCAATATGGGTTCTAAAATCTCAATAGGATCATTATGTGGTTAGAAAATAAATAACATACCTAGAAATAAGCCTAATCAAAAAAGTAAAATGCCTCTAAAATGAAATTTATAAAATATTAATCTACAAATTGAAGAGGACACAAAATATGGAAAGATATTCCATGTTCATGGATTAGAGAAATCAATATTGTTAAAATATCCATACCACTCAAAATAATCTACTAATTAAATGCAATTCCAATAAAAATACCAAGGACATTCTTCACAATAATTTTTAAAAATCCTAAAATTTGTATAGAATCACAGAAGACCCAGAATAGCCAAAGTCATCCTTAGCAAGGAGAACAATACTGGAGGAACCACATTGCCTAACTTTAAACTATATCACACCTAACTTTAAATTACAGTAACCAAAACAGCATGATATTGGCATAAAAACAGGTACATAGACCAACAGAACAGATTAGAGAACCCGAAAACAAATCCATACATCTACAGCAAATCCTTTTTCAACAAAGGAACCAAGAACATAAATTGGGAAAAGGACATTTCTTCAATAAATGGTACTGGGAATACTGGATATCCATATGCATAAGAATGAAACTAGAACCCCATCTCTTTCCACATACAAAAATCAAGTCAAAATGGATTAAAGACTTAAGCCTAAGAGAAACTATGAACTACTAAAAATAATAAAAAATTCAGAAGATACAGCATGTTGAAAATCTAGCTAAGATCATTGATAAAGGTGGCTACACTAAACAGCAAATTTCAACATTGACAAAGGCATTCTTATATTGGAAGAAGTTGCCATGTCGAATCCTCATAGCTAAAAATGCTTGCCTTCAGAGTTGCAAAAGACAGGTTTATTCCTGTTAGGATCTAATGCAACTGGTGACTTAAAGTGGAAGCCAATGTTCATTTATAATTTTAACAAGTGAATTATAGGGCTTTTAGAATTATGCGAAATCTACTTAGTCTGTGATCTATAAAGGTAACAGCAAAGCCTGGATGATAGTATATCTGTTTGAATATTTTAAGTAGGTTGATACCTACTGCTCAGAAATGAAAAAAAAAATCCTTTCAAAATATTACTGTTCGTTGACAATGCACCTACTCAGCCAAGAATTGTAATGCAGATGTGCAAGGAGATTAAAGTTACTTTCATGCATGCTAACACAACATCTATTCTGCAGTTTATGGATAAAAGAGTAATTTTGCCTTTTAAGTCTTATTATTTAAGAAATGCATTTGCAGGGCTATACCTGCCATAGAGAGTAATTTCTCTGATGTATTTCGGCAAAGTAAAGGTGACAATCTTTTGGAAAAGATTCACCATTCTAGATATCATTAAGAACATTCATGACACATGGGAGGAGATCAGCATATCAACATTAACAGGAGTTTGGAAGAAGTTGATTCTAATCTTCACCGATGATTTTGAGGATTTCAAGACTCCACTGGAGTAAGAGATAGATGATGTGCTGGAAATAGCAAAATAACCAGAATTAGAAATGGAGCCTGAAGTTGTAACTGAATTGTTTCAATCTTCTGATAGCCCTTGAATGGATGAGAAGTTGTTTTTTATGAATGAGAAAGTAAATTGGTTTCTTAAGATGGAATCCACTCCTGGTGATGAACCTTGCAGAGAGGACAACAAAGGATTTAGAGTATCATATCAACTCATTAAATAAAGCAGAAGCAAGCTTTGAGAAGAACAACTCCAATTTTGAAAAAAACATGTATATTGTAAGTAAAATGCTGTAAGACAGCATTGCATTCTATTTCATGAAAGGAAGAGTGAAGCTATACAGCAAATTTCACTGTTGCTTATTTTAAGAAATTACCATAGCAACCCCAACCTTCAGCAAGTGACAACTTTATCAGTAAGCAGCCATCAACATCAAAACAAGACCCTCCACCAGCAAAAAAAAAAAAAAAATCACAACTTACTAAAGGCTAAAATGATCATGAGTATTTTTTATCAATAAAGTATCTTAAAATTAAAGCATGCACACTTTAGGCATAATGCTATTGCATACTTAATAGAGTACAGTGTAAATATAATTCTTATATGTACTGGGAAAACAAAAACAAATGTGATAATTGCTTTATTGCAATATTTACTTCATTGCAGTTTTGTGGAACTGAATCCACGTATCTCTGAGTTATGCCTGTATATTTAGATATTCATGATTTCCTTGCAGTTATAAATAAAGATTAAATTGATCTTAGAATATTAAACCATCATTGCATATCTGAGAAAACCCTCCTTGATCTTTATTATCTGTTTACATGGTGTTGGATTTTGTTCTAGTTTTCTATTGTCATGTAGAGAATCACAAACATAGCAACTTAACATGTGTTCATTATTTTCCTTTTTCTTTGAGTTTAGACTCAGTATAACTGTTTCTTGATAAAGTGTCTCACAAATTTGGAATCTAGGTGTCAGTCAGTTTACATTTCTTTCTATATCTTAGGCTTCTCTTTCATGCTTATTTTGCTATTGGCAGAATTCAATTCCTTATGGTTAAGCCTAAGGTTTTCACATTTTGCTAGCTGTCAGAAAGGGGACCCTCAGTTCCTGGCTAACTCCATGCTTCCTTGCATCATGGGTCTCCCATAGGTCATCTCAGAATACAGCAGTTTGCTTCTGTTAGTAAGCATTTTTACTTGTATAAGACAGGCCCATTCAGTATAATTCTTTTTTTTTCTTTTTCTTTCTTTATTTTATTTTTTTTAACTGATCCAAAGTCAACTGCTTTCAACCCAATTCATCTGCAAAATCCCTATGTCAGGCAAGTTATTATTCTCTAGTTTACTCCTATTATAATGTCTTTGGTTTTGGTAGCAATGTAATATTGGCCTTACATAATGAATTATGATGTAATACCCACTGTTCAGTGTTTGGTATATATTGTAGTGTTTATATTATTTTTTAAATTAATGATTTGGTGGAAATCACCACTGAAGCCATCAGAGGCTGGACTGTTAATGCAAGTTTTAAGTATAGTTTCAATTAATTTAATTGCTATAAAGCTATTAAAGTCTATCAGTTTGCTTTTGAGTGATCTTTCATAATTTTGCATTTTTCAATGAAGGTTTTTCATTTTTTCTAAATTATTTAATTTAGCATAGAATTAAAAATATTTCTATAATTTTAATATATATAGAGTCTAGGAATGGGATGCCTTTAATTTCTGATCTTGATAATTTATTTTCTCTATATTTTTTTCTTACTTTGTCTTTCTTATTTTAAGTACACTGATTTCACCATTTTGTTTTGTCCTTTCAGCAAACCAGCTTAAGTTTCATTGATTTTCTCTATTGCATTGTTTTTCTGTTTTCCATGTCATGCATTTCTACTTTGATTTTTTAAAATTATATTTCTTGTACCCTCAATATGTATCTAATATGCTCTGCTTTCTTACATTACAACTTGAGGTTCCTGATTTGAGATTTTTTTTCAAATATTGGGGTTCAATGTTACAAATTTCCCCACTAAATATTACTTTAGTGGCATGCCACGAAGTTTGCTGTGCTGTTTTCATTTTAATTCAATTCCAAAGACTTTCTGTCGTTCCTTGTGATTTTCCTTTGACTTGAAGATTCTTTAGAAATGTGTTAGTTAATTTTCAAATATTTGGAGCTTTGATTTCTAGATACCATTTTCTGTTATTAATATATAATCTAATTCCTTTGCACTCAGAGAATAGACCATTTATGACTTTAACAGTTAAAATATATTGAGGCTTATTTTATGACTAGAAAAAGGGGTATATCACTAAGTATTCCATGATTACTTTAATAAAATATATTTTCTGTTGTGGTTTGATAGAACGTTCTATAAATGGCAATTAAGTCATGATGGTTGATAGACTGATTTAAATCGTCTATATTCTTCCGAATTTTTATTCTAATTGTTTTGTCAGTTGTTAAAAAAGGATATTGAATTTTCTGACAATAGCTGTAGAATTTTTATTGTCGCTTTCAGTTTTTCTTTATGTATTTTGAATATATCTTATTGGGCATACAAACATTTAGCATTATGTTGTATTTTTAATGACCTATTCTCTGTCATTATGACATTAATTTCTTTATCTTGGTAATATTCTTTTTTTCCGAATATTGACATCCTCTGATATTAATAGAACCATACCATTTAATTCACTTGAATAGTGTTTTATATCCTTTAAAAAATTATACATGCTTTTCCATTCTTTTTATTTTTATTTCTTTTCATTAATTTTTCATTGATTATATGTGAAGTATTTTTCTTGCTGGCAACATCCAGTTAGTTGGTTGCTGTTTTATATTCAATCTGATAACTTCTACTTTTTAATTGTGGTATTTATATCATTTTTATTGTGATTACTGTTTTAAATCTTTCATCATACTGTTTGTTGCTGTGTCTCATATGTTCGTGCTTCTTCGTGTCCTTTTTGTAGTCCATCATTTGGGTATTTTGAGAATTTATTTTATCACTTATTATTAGAATATTTCCTTACGTATTAGCTGTAACTCTTTGCTTTAGTAGTTATTTATAGCATGCATCTTTAATTTGTCACAGTCTATTTTAAAATAATATAGAACTTTGCATGTAGATAAAGTTTACAGTACATTATTTTTGAGTTCTCTCTGCTTTTTGTGTTATTGTCATGTTTATACTTTTTTGGTAACTATAAACTACATTATCATTATCTTTCTTTAAACAATACATTATATTTTTCAATACAAAATGAGCAAATTGAATAAAATATCAATTTACCTGCTTAGTTTCTATTTCACAGTTTGATTCTTTCACAAAAATCTATGTTTTCATCAGTTGTTTTTTAAATTTTTCTTGTATCTGAAGGATATCTGGTAACTTCTTTTATAGTGCACTCTGCTAGTGATGAATCCTAAAACAAGATATTTATTTTGCTTTACACTTGAAAGATATCTTCCATCCACAAAACATAGATAGATGATAGTTTTATTATATTTTTTCAGTTCATGAAAGGCATTTCAACATGTTCTTACATGCATTATTTCCAGTAAGAAATGTACTGCCATTTGTATTTTTATTTCTCTGTATGTAACATTTCTTTTTTCTCTGGCTGTATTAAGACATTCTATGTATCACTGATTTTTATGAATTTTTATTATAATATACCTTGGTATGATTTTCTTCACATGTCTTGTGCTTGTTTGTATTTGATCTTCTTGGAGTAAGTTATAATTTTTATCAATTTTATAAAATGTGCTCATAGCTCTTTATTCTCTCTCCTCCTTTATTACAACATTAACTACACATATCTTAAGACACTTGGTGTGGTCCTGCAACTCACTGATGCTGTGTTCAATTTTATTAGTTTTTTTTTTCTTTTTCTGTTAATTATGAAAACTTTCTATTACAATGCATTTTATCTTAAGTCCACTAACCTTGGTTTCTGCAAAGTTTAAAATGTTCTTATTTTCATTAAACGTTTTTTCTTCCAGATGCAAATTATAATTTCTCAATGGTCAATTTGGAAATTTTTATGTCTTCATTTTTTTTTACTGGACTTTTTTTCCCCGAAATATATACTTTACATGCAATAAATACACATAATAAGTGGACAGTTTAATAGAGAATGAATAGGTAATATCATTTTTTGGAATTTCATTTTTTATCCCTTCATTTTCAGTCTATATGAGTCTTAAATCCAAGTGAGTCTCTTGTGACAGCAGAGTGCTGAATCATATTTAAAAAAAAATTTATTCTGTCACTCTATAAGTTTTCATTGAAAAATTTAAGGTAATGACAGGTGAGGACTTCATTTCAATTTTGTTGTTTTCTGTGTGTTTTGTAGTTTGTTTCTATTCTTTTTAATATTTTGAATATCATTTATAAGTTTTTATTTTCATTTTATTTCTTGAACCAGGGTTATGCTCTGTCATAGTAGCATGATCGTAACTCACTACAACTTCCACTTCCCTGGCTCTAGCAATCAACCCAGCCTCCTATAACCTGTTTTTGAGTTTGCTGATTGAAGCTCTCTATTCTATTTTTATTTATTATATTCTTCAGCTCCAGAATTTCTTATTAGTTTTTATTATTTTTGTCTCTGTTAAAGTTTGCTAAGTTTCTTTAAAATAATTTTTAAGTGTATTTCATAGAGTTCTATTTCTCTATGATTGATTACTGGAAATTTAATATGCTATTTTTATGGCATCTCATTTCCCTGTTTATTTCTTATTATAGTCATTCATTTGTGCCTGTATATTTGAAGAAAAAGTCCCTTACTCCAGACTTAACAGACTGGCTTTGGTGGGGAAGAAGTATAACTGGCTTTTTTTCTTGGGTGCTGGTGAGACATATCTCCTCCTAGAGAATACTGTGGGTTCTTGACCTCCAATCTCTTAAAAAATAAGGAAAGGGACCACTGCAGGTGTGCTATATGCTTGTAAAAGTAAATATCGAACCCATGAAATGTTGCAGAAAGGTGATTTTATTTAGGTAGAGAAAAGAAAAGGAAAGGAGAAGAGAAACACTTGCATGAAGAATGTGGAAGGGGATTCCAGATGGGAAATCTGGAGGGGAAAGAGAGCTTCCACCATGTGGGAGGGGATCCCAGAGAGCTGGAAATCCGTCATGGGTGGAGCAGGGGAATTTATCTTGGGGGACATTCCATCTTCCCAAGTTCCTCTGGCCAATGAAAGGAGTTCCTTTAAACTTCCGCTGGAGTGATTGACTCTAAGTTTCTTCCCGTGCCCACGAAATTCAAACATAAACCGTTAAATCTCTATGGAGAGAATTGGGATGGCGGCACGGTGCTGGGAAGTTCTTGCCCTGAAAACTACGCCCCCTCATGGACCCGGAAAGAGAACACATTCCCTCAGAACCTTCACCTATAGTTGGACGTGAGAGGACCAGGTCACAGGGCTTATGGCAGTGGCGGGTCCAAAGGCTGCACAGTGGCTTGTCATCGGAGGGCTGTGTGGCTGCATCAGGGCTGGGAAGCGCCGTGGTTTCAGTTCCAGGGGAGTGCAGTTACATGGTCTCTATGCAGATCTACTAGCTAGGGTTTGCCATGGCCAAAATTATGGGATGTTCTGTGGCAGTGGCTGTGTGGGTCTACAGTGGTTGCAAGAGCTACTGGGAGTTTTCTGCTCTCTTTTTCTCCCATAAAGGAAGTCATGGCTGAGGGGATTCTCTTCGGCATTGGGCTGTGCCAGTCTGGCCCACCGGGTAATGTGGGTAAAATTGTTACTACACTTTTCTGTGTGGCTATTCTCAGTTCCTTATTTTCCTGGGTAGCTGCAGCTTTTTAATTGCACTCTGGAGCACTCCCAGAGCTATTTTTGCCCACAAATAGTTGCTAACTCATTGTTTTTATTATGGGAATGGGGGTGGTTGAGGCCTGGAACCTTGTAGTCTGCCAGCTTGCTTATAACACTCCCCTGTTTTCTATTTACTGTAATGAAAGGATACGGACTGCAACTCCAGGCTGCCATGAGCACAGTGCCGGGAAGATAATGGTTGGTGAGGAGCAGCCCTGGAGCGGATGAAAGCCACATGGTAAGGCGCCCTTCTGTGCCCAGGTCTAGGTTCTTGCTCCAGCACTTTTGCTCAATACAAATGGAAACATGGGCACCATTGTCATCTGTGCACCCCTCTTTCTTTTCCATGTCATTTTATAATTGGACATATGAAAATCAGTTTTAATAACTCTTTTTGTATCCCTGTGTGGTAAATCTAACATTTATGCCAAGTCTAAGTCAGTTTCTATTGATTCGTTTATTGCTCCATTATAGGTCACAGGCGTTTTGTTTCTTAGAACTTTTGATAGGATGGTAGATATCATGAATTTTGCTTTGTTGCCTCATAGACATGTTTTATTTCTCTATTCTTGAGCTCTAAACTGTGATCTAGTAAGGTTACCTGGAGTAAGATCGAAAGTTGAGTCTTGCCTTTAAGGTTTTATGGATACTAATGGAATAGTACTGAATCTAGGGCTTATTATTTCCTACTGCTGAGAAAACATCCTATGAATCTTGAGCTTTTCGTGTCTGACTTACAGGAATAAGCACTATTTCCAACTCTACATCAGAAATGAACAGAGCTACCACTAATCCTTTCGGGTAGTGTAAGTCCCAAATCAGGAGTAGTCTTCTCTCAGGTATGTCCAGATCTGCACCCATTTAATGCTCCAAGGACAACTTCTGCAGATCTCCAAATGTTTCTCATTGTGCTTCAATGACCTGATCACTCTGGACTTTCAATTTTATTTCCTTAAATCAGGAAAACTGTGAGTCTCCTCTTGGAATTTTCCTTCTTGTGTTGTTTCCTGAAACAAACAAACAAACAAACAAACAAAACAAACATTTAAAGGCAACAAGTCAAGGTAATTGCTGGACTTAATTCAGTTGTTTCCCTTCTCTCAGGAATTGGTTTTTTCTCTGTCCAATGAAGTTATTTGTAAGTTGTTTCATACATTTTGTGCTTTTGTTTGTTTTTTCAAATCATTTTAATAGTTTAATTATCTCCACAAATAAACATGTTGAGCACCATAATAGAATAAATCAACTAGTTTTCCAATTATTAGTTACAAATATAAATTCATTATTTAAGAAATTAATCTTAAATACATAATTTCTTGTTAAAATATTATTTACAAATGTCTCGTTTTATATACCCATTTTTAATTTAATAGAAACTTTGTAATCACAAAAGAAATATCAAGTCATTATTACTTTCCTAGAAATATTAGAATATTATTAATTAGTTGTTATGTCTATTTTCCAATTATAGTCAAAATGGAGTGAAACAACCTCAATACTTATTAAGCCTACTCAAGTTCACAAATGTGGATTGCCAAGGGCAGGAATACTCAAAAACTATACAATGTAATTAGATGTTCTTTGTGCTTTATATGTAATGTGGATTTTGTTTAGTATTTTCTAAACAATAATTTTAAGAAAATATTATTTTATCATTTTGATTGCTTTCAGAAATCATACCAGTAATCCCAATATATCTTCTTTGGAAATAATTTTGAAGTTATACATATGAATCCTAAATAGTTAGGGATGGAAATGAACACTGAGGAAGTCCCACATTTTTTATGCTGACATTACGATAATATCTAGGCCATTGAATATTTTAATATGTTCTAAGCAGCAAAATCACCCCATGGACTGTTTAAATCACTTTCAGGAAAAGCAAATTCAAAAGCTTGATCACACGTATCACAAATGACTGAGCAGCGAGTATTCCTTTGGCCCACACTAAAAGGTGAATGACTTGAGGGAGATGCTTGCGGTTGGACTGTAGAGCTATGTCCTGCTTTTCCACTTCTCCATGCTTGACAAGCTACTGAAGACAGTAGTGATACACAGGCACAAGCTACTGAAGACAGTAGTGATACACAGGCCAGCCAGCATCTCAGTACCAGATGATTTTGCCTTTCTTTCAGTCAACAAATTTCATAATATATTTATCGCCTTGATTTATCGCAAGCAATCTTATGCTGAAACATCCTTTTGTTCTTTTGTGATGTTGCTTTCTCCTGAGCTACAATGAATATTTTGTGTCAGCCAAATATTTAAAGGGAGTTTATAGATATATTTCAGGGCTTCCCTCACTACATGGCTTTCCCCTTTCTGGGATCTCTCTCTTCAATTTCTAGCTTTGCTGACAGCCTTGAATGACGTCTTATGATGTATCTAGTCAATAAAACAGTGTCTTTCTGCTTGAGTTTAATGGCCTCAGGGGGGGAAAAAAACATATAAATGTAAATCTCACTCAAAGAGATGAGGTTTCTTTTTTCAAGGGTTAAGTCACCTACAAGTTTTGGTCCTCTATCAGGTTATTACATATTTTTTGTACAAATATACAGCTTTTGTTAGCTTATAATTGCTGCCGCAGTGTTAGTCTCTTATAAGGTACTCCATTATCACCTAATCTGGAACTCTTAGAATTATTTCTGTTTAATTATCTTACATGGAATATTTTGTTTCTTTAGGGCTGAAATCACATGTTGTAGGGAATTTTTATGAGGCTTTTTGTTTGCAGCCTAAAGATAGATTGCTGTGTGGTGTTTCTACAGTTTCTGAATTGTCTGTACAATTTAGAGCCGCTATATATTTTTATGCAAAAAGTGGATAAGCATATAGAATTTTAATGTGCTTCAATCATTTTTAAATTATGTATTTCTTTTTTTGGGGGGGGAGTGGAGCACTGTTGAAAAGCTACCTGAAAATGTGAAAAATTATGTATTTCTTAAGCAATAAAGTCATTTAAAACATTGTGATTAGAGAAAGTTAATTCTAAGGGAAAATATGAGGGATTATGATATGTGAAAGCTGCCTGGAAACAAGAATTAAGTATCTGCTGAATAAAAAAGACATATGTCCTCCAAAACTCTTTTTTACTTATGTAGATTAGTGCTGCATCACAGCTGAGTGAAGGTTTGCAATGATTTACCCTAACAATGAATGGTTCTAATGCTAAAGGTGGACACCTAAACAGGAGAAACACCATTACTAATAGGTACAATAAAGGCTACACTGTTAACTGAAATTGTGAACTAGAAATGAGCCCACTACCAAACTCCAACCCTGACTACAGATAAATTCTTGTTGTGGAGAAGTGGGAAAAGAAATTATTTTCTGAAGGTTTGTGCCATAAGCTCCCCTTAAGAATATGCAGAAACATTTGCATCACTGGTATGACCGAAAAAATTCAGAATGATATATTTAAATGCAAGTATATCATATGTGGTCCCCCAAAAGTAACACAGTTATAATTCTCAAAATCAACCTTCAGAATGCAAATATATCACAAACTGGCGTTGAGCCAAATTCTATTTGAAAGTGACATTTATCTGTATCTTCAACTCTGTAATCTGAACTCTCAGATGGATTTGGCAAGCAGTTTGAAGACTTACATACTAATTCAATATTTGCAAGGTGAATATAATGAGCTGTGATTAGGACCCATTGATACATTTTATAATTCTCATTTTTTTTTCTTTAAAGCATGAATCAGTTCAAAAAGGAATTTCTCACAAATGAAACTGAACTTCAGTAAGGTTAATATTTTATTGCCAGTCCATCACTGACATAAGTTGCCAAAGGCAATGTTTGCATGATTTTTCTTTAGAGCTTGTGGATGTTAGTTCATATCCAAATTCTGTTCAATGGGTTGTGATACCACAAGCAGTAATAACGAAAAGGGTTTTTCATTCTCCCATAAATATTCTGTAAGTTATGAAGAATAATGAAATGGTCAATTGTTCAGCTTACCCTTTGTGTTTATTCTGTTTATCAATGCTACTTAGGTAATACAATAACATAAGAAAAGAAAAATAAAGCAAAAACCTTAAGAAAAGCATTTCAATTTTTTTATAGATGATATGATCTTTTATATAAGAATTAGTATAGGATCTCCAAAATGCTGCTAGAACTAGTAAGTGAAGGTAGTAATGTGAAGGATATAAGATCAATACAGAATATCAACTTTATATCCATATATTCACAAAAGCAATTGCAACATGATTTTAGTAAACCAATATCACGTATAATAGCATATACGTATCATATCTTAAAATGAATCTATAAAAATTGTGCAAATGTTGTACACAGTATGCTAGAATGTAGGGCTAAGAAAACATTAAAGAAGATTTAAATAAAAGTAGATACATATTACATTCAGAAATTATAAGACAGTTTTTTATGATATTCATTTTGCATAAATTAATACATAGATTCAACACAACCACAATCAAAATACAGGCAAGATTTTGAAAAACAGAACAGGCAGTCTCCAAGCTTTCATTGGAATGTAAAAAATCTAGAAACACTAAGATTTATTATTATTATTATACTTTAAGTTGTAGGGTACATGTGCAGATCGTGCAGGATTGTTACATAGGTATACACATGCCATGGTGGTTTGCTGCCTTCATCTTCCCGTCACTTACATTAAGTATTTCTCCTAATGTTATCCCTTCCCAATCTCCCCACCCCCTGCTATCCCTCCCCTAGCCCCAAACCCCCAAAAGACCCCAGTGTGTGATGTTCCCCTCCCTGTGTACATGTATTCTCATTGTTCAATGCCCACTTATGAGTGAGAATATGCAGTGTTTGGTTTTCTGTTCTTGTGTCAGTTTGCTGAAAATGACAGTTTCCAGGTTCATCCATGTTCTGCAAAGACATAGAAAATGCAAAGGACATGGATGAACCTGGAAACTGTCATTCTTTTATGGTTGCATAGTGTTCCATGGCATATATGTGCCACATTTTCTTTATCCAGTCTATCATTGATGGGCGTTTGGATTGGTCCCAAGTCTTTGCTATTGTGAACAATGTGGAATTAAACATGTGTGCATGTGTCTTTATAATAGAATGATTTATAATACTTTGGGTATATACCGAGTAATGGGATTGCTGGGTCAAATGGTATTACTATTTCTAGATCCATGAGGATATACCAAGATTATTAAGAAAAGGGTAACAAAGTGAAAAGACCTAAAATTAATGTTGTCTAGTTTTGCTTTAAAGATAACACAGTCAAGATAGTGTTGTATTGACATGGAATTAACAAATAGAAGAAGTAGAACATAATAAATAATGCAGGATTAGGCCTGGGCATATGCATGGAGCTGAGTTTTCACATGCAGTTTTCATTTCAATTGATACCTTTTACCCATTTTTCATGTCAAATAAATGTTAGAAGAAAAAATATTTTGAAGAATTGGCACGGTTGAGAGCCAAATATTTTCATAGAAAAATGAAACACGCCACTTGCCTCTTTCTTTATATTAAAAAAATAATTCAAGACTTATAGAATACAGAAACACAAATATTTTAGCATAAAACATAAAAATGTCTTAAAGACTTTAGATTAAAGTTTTTTTTTAGTAATAGAAAGCAGTAATCATTTTTTAAAAAGACAAATTTAATATATAATGTATTTACTATTAAAAATACATAATTAAGAAATTGATTATGCAAGTCACAGACTTTACAAAAATATTTGCAATACATATATCTGCTAAAGAACTAACACTTAGATTTTAAAATTTTCATACCTATCTGCAGCAGAAGAAAACTCATAAAAATTGGCAAAAATATGAACACACAGTTTGCAAAAAAATGTAAGAATGTCCAATAAACACAGGAAAATATGTTAATATTATTATTCATTCTGAAAATGCAAATTAAGCCTACAAAAAGAGATCATATCATACACCCTAAAATAGCTACAACCAAAAGTAGTTATGTTACCACAGGCTGGCAAATATTAACATAATTAGAACTCTTACACATTGTTGCTGGGAAAATAGTTATATAACCACATTTTAGAGAACTTTTAAATTAATGCTAGCTATACATCTAGCTTATAGCATTGCAAATTAATACTTAGGTACTTAACTGTATAAATTACCAAAAGATCACAACAATATTTGTACATATGTATTCCTGAGAATCTATAGTTGGACAAAACCCAAATGTTCACAACGAAAAGTATAATCACATTATAATTTATCCATGGTGTTGAGTAATATTTTGCTATGAAAAAATAAATTGCTAAAACATCATGGATGAATCTAAAAGACAAAATTTTGAACAAAAGGAAACACAAACACTGATAATTTATTCACATTAGCAGGCAAATATAATCAAGAAAGAAAGCAACCAGAAAGCAGCTGACTCAGAAAGAGGCAAAATTGAGTGATGGGGAACTTGTGTGAATTTTCTTGAGTGATAAAAATGTTCTATGTGTAATTTTTGGCTGTAGATGTATGGGTGCATACAATTGTCTAAGCTCATCACATTAACCATTTCTGTATAGTATATTGTATACATTACTACAGTTTCATTTAAAAACTATCAAAGAACTGTTGGAAACCTAACTTTACCCCAAAATTATTGGAGCATACAAAAATCTTACACCCATTTTCTGAAGTTTTTATTCTTAAATAAGTAGATGGTTTACATTTGGTGTTATTTATTTTCAGTAGAATGTTTATGGTAGTAAATGAGACTTGGTTATTCTTAAGAAAAACAGCAAGCATATGCTAGCACTTCAAAGGTCCGAACATCTGAGACTCAGTGCAATGTTTTTGTTATTCAGCTTTAGGGCTTTTTCCCCCCAACAAACGAAAGCTTAAGGTAAAAAAAAAAAAAAAAAAAAAAGTACCTGATACTCAGTGGAGAGGTGTTGTTTACATTCTCTGTTCAGTTTGCAAAGTCACATAGCCATACTTGTTGAGTTTCTTTTATTTTCCATAACTGGCAACTTTTTCTGGAAAAAAAATCGCTGATACTTTGAATGAAAGATACATAGACTGGCATTTACATCATACCCATCATTTGTTAAATGCCTTTTTTTTCTGGATACTGCATCAAGCTCTAAAATAAAAAAGCAATCGGTATCGTTTTTATTACATCACATAGGTAAAAACTTAATAGCAATATTATTTTGCCTCTAATTTCTATTCTTTTAGCTAAGATGATCTTTTTCTGGCTCACTTACTAACTATATTTTTTATTCTTTCATCAGGTTCAAACATATTCTCTTCTCATCTTAAAACCTGATTACATTGTCTTGTCCACTTTAATTCCCATCAAATAATTCAACATAATAGTCTGTATGTCTTCTTGGTGTGTCTACCTCATTTATGCTCTCTGGGCATCTTTCCACTTAACTTTCTGTTTCATTCTCTGTACCTGAAGCATTTCTTTCTCTATCCATCTGTTTGGCTCTCTAAGTCTTCTCTCCAGGATTGATCCTACCACAAAATTAAACTGTACCACCATCTGTTTCTCAAAGGTAAACAAGACAACATATAACATTGAATATGCCACTAAATGTCTATTAGTTATTCTAATTTTATAAGACCACATAGAGAAAACCCCCACAACAAAACTGTCAATTCTCATATCATTAATTGCATATTAATATTAATTTTTGTTAATTAGTTTATACTTTTAAATATGCACAGTTTTCCCAATCATAGTTTTATTGCCAGTGTGTTTTGTTCAGGTTACAGAATGTCTGACTTCATGTTATAAAGGTATGATCATTTTCTAAGAAATGACACAATTATCACTAAAACTGCTTTAAAATTAGATAAATTTATTTTATTTTTATTTATTTATTATTTATTTTATTTATTAATAAATAAATTTTATTAAAATTTAATAAAACACTATTTTGAGTTAGTGTTCTTATTTCCAAGAAAACCATGCATGCACACAATTTGTCCTCCTAATTGCCAGAATTGCATCTAATCTGGTGAGACTTATATTTTATTAAAGTTCACAATATGAGATTAATAACACTAAATCATTTTAGAATTAGTCATACAAATATGCAGCTGAGTAAGTATGCAGGACATATAATATCATGTATCTCCAAAATAAAAAGTACGCTAGTATGAGAAAACTGGGTTCAAAATTAGAAGTAAAAATTATTTTGTTTGCTCTTTTTCAAGGAGTTAATCATTTCCAAATTAAAACCAAACATGTATGACAGCTCTGAACAATCTTTTAAATCTTTTTTATCACATGCATATAAATGTATGTACCATCACCAAATATCTATGCATATTCACCATAATCAACATTACAGTTATATACAATCTAAATGTAGAAAGAAAATTACAACTTGTTATGATTTATACTGAGTAAGTTGTTTCTTCTTAATGTGATTTTTTTCTTCTTTCTGAAATAAGCTCAGGTTTTTATACCTTGTTTCCAACTGATAGATTTGTATGGTTTTCATAATAAAGAAAATGGATTTGGTCTTCTAGTAATACATTCGATTGATCTCTATTATTATATTTTGGGGACATAATAAGACATTTGGTGCACAATATTTGACATGTTCCTTGCCCTGTCTGGAACTTACAATATAGAGCTCATTTGCCAGTTGGAGCACTTACATTAAGCAAAAAATGTGTTAGGCACTAAGGACATAGTCATAAACAATTGATTTTGTCTTTGCCTTTAGATATTAAAAAAACATAAGATGTATACTATAAAAGTGAAAGCATTAAAGGTTAGATAAATATATAGCATATCATTGTAGGGAATAGGAAAGGCCACATAAAATTTATTATTGAGAGATAAATAATGCCTACTTTAAGTATTTTAAAAATAGGTGAAGGAGCTAGGTAGAACAAAAAACATAGAGAAAGAAGAAAGAAAGCTCCTGGAATATTACAAAATTTGGAATGAATTCCATATAGTTTTGGAGCATTGATAGTTATTAACTGCTGATTTTTGAACCAATTGCCCCTGTTACTTCCTTCATAGACTAGATTCTGGTGCTGCAAGCATGGATTATGCAGACTCAAGGAAAAACCAGCCTCTTGTTTATCCCGGCCCTTTTCACTGTTTTCCAATTATATCCATCATGCTTAGCTTGGCATTTGATAGTATAAGAATAATTATTATTAAGTTATATGTAAAGAGTAATGTACTACATTATATATTGATATAATTTAATATGATTTACATTAAATTATAAAAAATTAAGCAAACCCAAATATTTTAGGAGACATAAACTCATATTTTTAAAGTTTCAATATACAACCCCCCAAAATCACAAAATTAAAGACAGGCAACATGAAATGAAAATTCTGAAGGAGAACCTGATATATGCTCTGCTAGAAAAGTACTGACAAAGTGAAAATTAGACTATTTAGAAAACATTCATGCATAGTTTAATTTCCACCATTCCCCTTTCATAGTAGTTTTTTAATATTAAGAATTGGTGAAAATAATATGTGCTTTTCAATGTGATTGTATTGACTATTTCTATTACTGTGAATTAGGATGTGAGCTAAAGCTGTAAACAGCCGTTGCATGATTCATTGTAAAACCATTTTCCCACTGCTGCAGGCACGGTCATGCAAACCTTTTACTCCGGCATTGGCTAAGCAAGCTGAACGCTCACATGAAATACATATTTCAGAATACGATGGAGACCAAAACAAGTTGTTTATAAAACCTTTCTTTTAAATGAAGGAATGAATGAATTTGAAATGTTTGTTGATCTTCTCCAATGTGATTTTTCTTGACAGATAATGTCATATCAGCAAGAACAGTCAAAGTTATTCAATAGCATGCACTTCTGGAATAGTTACTCCTTCAGAATATGCAGATATAGCATAGGCTACAGGGTGAAACTGACTTCAAAACACAACTTACTGTATCTCGTGGGAATACTGTGATCCAAGTTCTGTGAAGTGAGGAATGGGAGGGTTTAATTTAGATCTTTGTATCCAGAAAAAATATCACAGAAGGATAGGCAGATAGGCATACTAAACATAAACATGTTTTCAAGATGTGAAAACACCTGCATAAAAAGGAAAAAATAATATGTTTTGTTGACAAAGCAATGAATGTCTACATATAACTGCAAGTTTAATTTTTGAAAAGTACGTTATTAATATCCGCCATTAGTTCTTAAAAATTATATTTTGAATCCTCTTTTTGAATCTGATCAAAGCTATAGACCTCTCTGAGCTGAACCTGAACTTCTTCAGCCTTTGCACATAAGATAATACCTGTTTGGTTCAAGCCATGGTGCAAGATGAAAATTAACAGTTCACAGTCTCTTCCTATTCTTGTTCAAATAAGAACCTCAAGAACCCCACCAACCCGACTTACTTATTCAGAGTATTTGTTAGTAGCTTTTGTCTGCTTTAATTTGTATAATAACTTTTCATCATAAATGACTTAGTTTCATAATTCATACATTTTTTCTTTAATATGTTATGTAACTTTATTTTCTTTATACATTCATTGCTGTAGGCCATTGTTCAACATATTATTGTTTAATCTCTAAATCATTGTTTAGTCCCTTATGTATGTACAGAGGAATACATATGTACAGCTGGAATCAGAGCTGAGCTGCTAAGTGTCAGTGTAGTCACAGCAAAAACGAGCCAATATGATGGTTGACAGTTAAGCCTTTGATTGCTTACCTTGCTAGTAAAAGCAAGAAGCCAAAACAAGAGAAAGGGCCTTTTCCATTTTGCCCCAAGGAACAGCTGCATTGGTTCAAGGATCGGGAGGATTGCCGCAGGTGTGGTGGTCCTCTCATTGCTGAGGTAGCCCCAGACAAGAGGAGGCTGTAGTTTTATTGACCCTGGGGCACAGGGAAAGCCAAAAAAAAAAAAAAAGAAAAAGTCAGGAAAACAATGAGTACTGAGGTAGTAGAGAAGATTCTTCAAGGTTTCCTCTTCCTCCTTCCCATAAGGAACCTCAGAAAAGGAGAATTAGGAATGAAGGCAACAGAATAAAAATGAAAATATGTGTAAGAGCTTGATGGCGGGAGGGAACACAGCCCTTGACTGCGGATCCCATTAGCGGCTGCAGTGCCTTGGCTGCGCACCACGTCTGATGTGGGGATGGCAGCTTCCTCTTGTGAGCAGCTTCCACATAAAGGCTTGATGACCTCCTTACATTAGGTCTGAAAGCTCACACATAGGCCTAAGCAGGAACCACACTTTTCATCTCCACTCCTTGATTTTTCGGGAATTGAGCAAGAAAATAGGCCGGTTTACCATGGAACTAAATGGGTCCGACTTTGTAATTTGTCCAGTGCAACAGAAGATCATGGCCATGATTAAAATTATTTCTAGTGGAATGATCAGGCCCTTCTTGAATATAACCATGAGGCCCAATCATTGCGAAAACAGGAAAAAAAATGTCCCATAGCCCCTCTGGGTCTACTTTAGAGAACCAGGAAGCTTAAAAAAAAAGTTATTGAATGAATCATGAATCTTTTTATCTCTCTCTCTTTTTCTTTCAATCTGGCCTGAGGCATAAATTTACTACCTACAGAACAATTCTGTCCAGGAAGTTGAGGCTAACCTAAGTGTCTTTCAGAGCTAAGGCAATGTTCCGAGAGAGTATAACACACACGCAGTACAATCCCACTAGAGTGCCGTTGCCCTGGAAACAGAGTTTTCAGTGTAAGGGCACTCCAAACAGGGCATTCGCTAATCCGGTAATTAGGGTAACAGAAGACCCCATTGTGGCCTTCCAGCATGGGGTCTCCTGCCCTGGGGTTCCCCATCCAGCCTAAATAACTCAGCTCAGGCCTTGTTTTTGGAGGCAGTTTACTTTAAATAGTTTTGTGACCATAACATCAGTTAATATGTCTCACTACAGTGGGCAACGTCTTGAGGTATTTTGCCAGGAAAGTGCAGGAGCTGAAACCATCCTCTGCTGTCTTAGACAGCAGCAGTCAGGTGTGATGATCAATTCAGCGTTTAGCCTGAATTCAATGTTCTCACCGCAGCTTGCAAAGGCAGCACGGGGAGTTCTTTTTCAGAAGACGTAGCAAGTTTTCAGGAGCAGGTCAGAAATAAAAAGTTCATTAATATCCATCCCTGTACCCCTGCTCAGGTGCTGGGATTTTAGTTTATTTGATTGTTATTGATGTCTCATTTAATAATCACAACTTTACATTTTAAAAAATTGCTGACTCTTTTTATCCAGACCTTTTGTCTGAAAGCATTGTATGCAATAGTGCTGTATGTAGCATATGACTGAGCTCTAGCCAGCAAAATGTAGATTGAAATTTTGTGCATCACTGTCAGGGCTTGTTCATTAAAAGACAGAAAGATGAGGAGGGGAGGGGAGGAGAAGGGAGAGAAGAAAAAGGTGAGGGAGAGCAGATGTAGTGTACTTTTCCCAACTGCTAGTTTAACGGTAAGGACTCTGACAAAGTCAAACCTTAGAAGAGACAAGCAGAAAAGTACTAAGGTCCTTGAGTCATTGCTACTATGAGAACTTTCCAGAAAAGGGCCTACCAAAGAACCCCCATGTTGGACTTTTAATAATTACTAAAATTTGGGGGTGATTTATGCAACTGTTTGCCTACCTTGAATAATATATCCTTCAGCCCCAGTGATGTGTAAATTAGGTAGGAATATAGACAAATTAATAATTTTTATAGCATAAAAATGTTGATGGTAAAAGTCTGTAGTGCCTTATAGAAGCACAATGAAAATGTTGCTAAAATATTGAGAAATAACAAAATTCCAGTTGGGTCACAATTGATATAGGTATGTAAAATCTGGAACAATAATTAATGTTTGTCAGGCACTTTGCAGGTGCCAGGCACTCTAAGAACGTTATCTTAGATTGGGCTGCTAAAACAAGGTATAATAGATGCGTGGATTATAAACAACAAAAATTTATTTCTCATAGTTCCAAAGGATGAAAGTCTAAGATCATGATCCCAGCATGGTTGCACGGGTGAGGGCCCTCTTCTGAGATGCGGCATCCTCACATGGTGGAAGGAAAGCAGGCTGGCTCCATGGCCTTTCCTTATAAGGGCACTAATCCCATTCTGAGGGCGTCACCCTCATGACCTCATTACCTCCCAAAAACGCACCTCAAGCTACCATTACATTGCGTTTAGGATCTTAATGTGAATTTTTGGAGGATACACGCATTCAGTTTACCGCAGACTTCAACATTATTAACTCTCGTTGCTCTATTTTACTGAGGGGAAAAGTTGAGTATCGAGAGTCACAGTTAGTAAGCAGGCGGCCTGACTCCAAACTCCTACTCACCTTTGGTAGGCTCCTACTCATGACATTTTAATCAGAATGATATAGACCAACGAGAAAGACGAGCATGGTAGTTAGAGGAAACCATGAATGCAAATTCTCATACGCATGCAATAGTTGAGACATTCCAGGACAAGGAATTAGCATTGTTGCTGAAGAGATAACGAAGAAAATAATGTAAGAGCGTGATTACTGATGAGATTATAGGAGAAGGCAAGTTATAAAGGCTCAGTTAACAACTTTGAACTTTATTAAGAAACTATACTTAGCAATCAAAAGTTAACTAGCTGAATAAATAGTCTTCTGATAAGCAGTCTGGAGATTGGATTCTAAGTTGCCAGATTAAATGAAGATAGAGCAGTTAGCAAATTTTTGTAATAATCTAGATAATAAATGATGAAATCTTGACCAAGCCATTATGACTATCAATGAAAAAGGGAGGGCAGATTCAGGAAACATCAATTAACTAGAATTTATGGAGCTTGATTTCTAACTGGATGTAAATATTTTATGGGAGCAAACAGTTTTCAGGATTCCCAGGTATTTGACTTAAGTAGCTGGGTGGATGTTGATGATAGTGTCATTTTTTGAAACAAAAAATCACTTAAACCAGTTTATTTTTTACAGAGGAATTGGGTGTTATTGTTAGAGAAAGAGTGAAACACTTCAGGGCAATGTTCCAATTTTCTTCTTTTTAGTGGTAGTAGTGATATTACTGTAGATAGAAGACCAAGAAATTTCCACTGATTCTCTTCCTCAGAACCATATTTGGTAATATTTTCAACAATAAAACTCCACAATTAATTGATTCTTCTGCTTTAATTATTATTTCAAAAATTATTGCTTAGTAACCTGCTCCTATAAATGGAGTCTGACCCTGTGGAACTGCCAATAATTGATACATATTCATATCCCTTCTTTGCCTCCCATCAATGTTCTTCTCAAGTTTTATTTTTCAAGGTTTTTTTTTGTTCTTGGACTTTTTACCAGATTGTCTCTTACATAATGTATTCTCTTTGTGTAGCCACATTAACATTAATTATAGTAACAAGCTCTGGCCTGCTTCATTCACTCATTAAGTCATTAATTTAGTCCCCAGGCAATTAATGAACTCTACCATTGTTTAGTACTCGGCTAAAGATGGGGAACACAAATGTGGAAATGAGATATGTGGCCACTGACATAAAACACATTCTTTTTAGAGGTGAATGAAAACAAAACATTTGGTGGTATGATAATAGGCCAAAAAATGGCTGATTGTAATAATTATTATGGCAAAAATAAGTAAGTAGTTAAGACAGGAAACAGAATTTAGAAATACTGCAACTAAAATTTTCTTCATGTAAATAGATTTTCTAAAATTTGGTATATTATGCATGCCAACTCAGAAAAATTTAGCTTTCCAAAACCTGTCAATTATTTCAATACAACAAAAAGGAATGCATTCATTCTAAATTCTAATACGCACATGAATGTCTCGATTCTTTTTTGTTTTTGTTTTGAGAGGGAGTCTTGCTCTGTTGCCCAGGGTGGAGTGCAATGGTGTGGTCTCAGCTTACTGCAGCCTCCTTCTGGGTTCATGAGATTCTCCCATCTCAGCCTCCTGAGTAGCTGGGATTACAGGTACCCGCCACCATAACCTGGCTAATTTTTGTATTTTTAGTAGAGACAGGGTTTCACCATGTTGGCCAGGCTGGTCTCCAACTCCTGACCTCAGGTGATCCGCTCACCATAGCCTCTCAAAGTGCTGGGATTGCAGGTGTGAGCCACAGAGCTGAGTCTTATATCGAAGGTATGTTACAACGTAGCTTCCATTACTTTCCAGTTGTTTCTTGCAACATGGAAGGATAATGAAGCAATTCCAAATATCTTTATTTTCCAAAATTTTGCTAAAAGTTCAGAATAATTATTATAAAGGACACCTGAACTTTGGAAGAGGAATTTACATTTTGCGAAGTTTTAAGCTCTTTCTAATCCAGTCATTTGGCAAAATGATATAGGCAGCTATATGCTAAGCACATTCACATGACCTTGAACATCACTGTATCTTTAATAAGAGCTTCTTTTCCCCCTCCTCTCTCAACTTAATGCATTGTCCTAAAAATGAATTACTGAATTTGCGTTAATATATGACCTTCCTGCTAATAAACAGATCTTTCAAGGCCTACAACCAATTTGACAGTTGTCTGAGGGTTATATACTCTAAGACTTCATTATCTGATACCATAATTTTCCAATACATAAATGCTATTATTGGCAATATTTCTGCCAAAGCATCATTCATTGCTAGTTTGAATTTGCAAGATTGCTTCCTCAGGGACAATTCTTCAATGTATAGTTGGCCATATTAATATACAAAATCAATCACTCAAGATCATTTTAAAATCACAATGTAATACTGCTCATGTCAGCTCTTCTGAATACAAAAGAAAATTAAAGTGACTTCCATATCAAGTTGAGAGTATTTTGGTAAATTGCCATGACTTTAAATAACTAAACTTGAGAATTTATTTTATTAAAGTGTAAATATAAAATATTTAATGTGTGCAGCAATAGAGACTAACGTAAGAGAAATTTATACACCTGCAGTATGATTAAGCTGAGACTAGCACTTTGCCACATTTTATATAGTTCTATTTAAAGTATAAAAATATTTTAAGCAACTAACATCTTGTCCAACAACGCAATACCCTTATCTTCTGAAATGTAAACACTATTCCAGATTTTGAAAATCTTATGTCTATGTATGTTTTGGTTAAAAAGAGTAATACTAATAATGTCTAAGACCTCATTTTGATTACTGTTTTAATTTACTAGCTTTCTGCAATTGTGTGTGTGTGTGCGTGTGTGTGTGTGTGTGTGTGTGAGAGAGAGAGAGAGAGAGAGAGAAATGGATGCTCACACATCTCTGTGTCTGAAATTTATCCCTCAATTGCATTGTATCATAACAGGTTGGTCACAAACCATATTAGATAAGAGAAAAAAAAAGAGTCTGATGCCTAGGTACAACAGATATTCTCTTTAAGTTTTTTTAACCTGTGCCCAGAAATCAAAATCTCAAAACCCCTGCTTGGCTAATATAGGCATGATTTCTAAATGAAAAAAAAAATCTATAATTCCAACTTTGCCCTTCCCTTCTGTTACTACTGTCTCCACCATTGTACTCAGTACACACACACACACACACACACACACACACACGCGCACACACACACACACACACACACATGCTACACTGAAGAAATATATTTACAGAAACATTCCTCTTCACTATATTTAGAACTTCACACAGCCCCAAATTGTTTTGGGTCCTTGTCCTTGCTAAGTTGTACGATCTGATAGGGATTCATTGAAGACACATAGTAAGTCATGAGTTTCCTTCCTGCCTGCATTCCTGGAAGTTTGTTCTCAAATTAGAAACATAAAAAATATTTTGAAGAAATACATAAAAATGCGAAATTTGGAGTCTTACCATCAGCTTTCCTATCACAGAGATTTGGTCTATTTGGAATACAGCTGAAATAAATAATTGCTTTTAATCATATTTAAAGCATTTTCTCCACGCAAATGGAAATGAGAAAAAAAATTGACCCAAAGTTGTGTAGGTGTAGATGGCTCAGTGCCGTCTACAAGAAGAGTGGTAGAGAGCACTGTGTCTTCTTCTATATCCGTTGAAGAAGGAAGAAAGTAAAGAGAGCACAATTTTTAAAAAGTAATTTTTAAAAATGTGAAATGAAGAATTTTCCTGAAACCAGTTTATAAGGTAGTTTCTAATATCTCCAGCACGCTCAAAATTCCATCACTGATAATATGATGTGTCACTATTTTTTGAAATTAATTTCTTTTATTTCGTTAATGAAGGAGCAAGTTTTGAGGGTGGAAGGGGAAGTTTGAGGAAGACAAGGTAGATCTGACCTTTCTTTAAACAATAATTTATGTGGATATTAGCTAGTTCTGCAAAAATGAAATCCAAATGATTTCACATTGCAGAGATTTACATAGAAATATGTTTATAAAAAAGGGTTGAGGTGTTACTCATCACATACATTTTTATTCTGCAATAATATTTGACAATTTTATATGAATGGTTTCCCATGTAATATGACAAAATGATTCAGTGTATTAATATTTTAGAGAGTTCAATTGTCCATATAAATATATCAAAACTTCAAAAGGTAATGTCTTTAAATGATACCAAATTTTAAGCACTTTAAGAAAATTTTCTAAATTCTTAGATTATAAAACTCATGTATTTATGTATTGCAATTTATCCATTAATATATTTTATCTATATAATACATATGATTTTCATAAAAATCTATGTGCACTGTAAAATGTAACTCAGACTATGATACATGTCAAATCCTCTTGATATTCAGTAGGAGTTTAGGTAAAAACTATGTTTGGTAAGAGATATTTTAATCTTCACCTCTAATTATGCCCATATATGAATTTGAGTATATTCTCCTTTTGACTTTATAAAATAGAACATCCTAACAGAGTTTCTTCTGACATCATTCTTCATGGAGATCTTGAAAATCTTAAATAATAACACTTTAAAAAATACACTTGCCATTTGTTCTTGAGATGAAAGGTCTACACATATGTACAGACTCACACCAACACACACATAAAACTGAAGGTAATACTATAATAGCATTTGCTTTTTAGAATCCTGAGAAATATTTATATAAAAGCTCTAAGACCTCATGTGGATCACATATAAACAAAACAAGCCTTGCAAACATGAAGAAACATAGTATCAATGGCAGTTCATTATTTATTGACCATTAACTACTTATCTGTTTCTGGTTTAGGTAAATTACATTTTATATTTAAATTATCGTAACAATATTATGATAACATTATTATTCTCATTTTACAATAAATAAATGAGACTCAAACGGATACAGCCTTTATGAATTAATCTGCATAGATGGAATACATCTGAAAAACCTGAATTTTATTGTTGAATCTTGTTTGTTTTCCCCTAGGCATGAGTTCCTGTAGTAATTTAATTTTCCCATTGTAATTTAAATATTCTTTAAAATATAGTAAATTATTTAAATTATGTAATTTTATTGCATTATTTTCAATAATTCTCCACAAATAGTTTCCCCCAAATAAACATTAACATTTATTTCAAAAAAGGAAAGTGGTGATTTATGGAAGTTATCCTTTCTTCATTCATTCAAGCTCATAGAGATGAAAGATAACTTCTGTCCCAGGCAAAAATAAATGCTTCTCTTCTTCGTTATGTAACTACTTAATTTACTAAAAAAGAACTCTAAATAAAACATTCCAATCACTTGAGTATAGATATTCTTGTGCTTTTATTTCTTTAGAAGATTATACATATTTTAAACTGTTTAAAAAGTACTTTGAATAGGGTGCTGTGACTCACGCCTGTAATCCCAGCACTTTGGGAGGCTGAGATGGGCAGATCATGAGGTCAGCAGATCGAGACCATCTTGACCATTACAGTGAAACCTGGTCTCTACCAAAAAATACAAAACTTAGTTGGGCGTGGTGGTGCATGCCTGTGATCCCAGCTACTCGGGAGGCTGAGGCAGGAGAATTGCTTGAACCAGGGAGGTGGAGGTTGTGGTGAGCCGAGATCATGCCACTGCACTCCAGCCTGGTGCCTGGCGACTATGCAAAACTCTGTCTCAAAAAAAAAAAAATGTACTTTGTAGCATATGTACAAAAAAAAAATAAACAATAGCCTACATTTTATAATTTCCCTAGATTACAAACACAAGCCAAGTACTCAATATAACTTTCCAGTTAAAGAAATCCACAAAAATTAATGACAATTCTTTGTCTCTTATATGCTGTTCTTTGTTTGCTTTGGTTTTGTTCCCAACTTATATTTAGAATGTCTCAAGAAATACAGAGAAGGTGAAAACATTAAAATAAGTTGCCACAAGTACAGCCTCCTCCTTGATACATCAGGTTTCAACATTGACCACAATAATTTAGCTCCCTGTCTTTCTAATTTAGCTTTGGATATAATATAAATGCAGATTTGTTTTGGATGAATCATTTTAAATTAAGTGGCAAACATCCTGACATATCACTCCTATTTGCTAAAACACGTATCTCTAAAAAAATAAAAAAGGTATGATTTTACTTAAGTAAAATACCATTATCACACTCAGGAATTTTAATTCAAATAATAAAACTTACTAATAAACGACTATACGTACATATTTTACAAATTGGCCCATTAATTTCCTTTATACCTTGTTAATGTTTGTTTATTTTTAAGCCCAAGGATCCAACCAAGAACCATGTATTGCATTTAGTAGGTTTTTTTCAATTTTTCTTTAAAATAGAAGAGTGCCTTTGCCTTTGTATGTTTCTGTCATGGATATTTTGAAAAGTTCAGGTTTTTGTGAGTGCAGGTCATATATGCCCCAAATTGGATTTGTCTGGTTGTTATCTACCTATTCAGAATAAACATCTTTATCAAGAATACTACACAACTAATATTGTGTCATTTATTGTTTGAGTAAGGCTGTAAAGTCAGTTTATAACATTATTGTTGATATTGTTTGATCATATTAATTACGCAGTGTCCTCCAAATGTCTTCATGTAAAAATCATAGATTTTTATATAGTTAATTAGTAATCAATGAATGTAATGTTCTGATATATCATGTAGTGGTTTTTATTTTATAGAAAAAATTTTTCTCCTCAGTACCCTTGTATGTGTGCGTGTGCATATGTTTGTATCAAGTAGACTTATTACTGATTTTTTATCCGTTATACTTATTACCATAATTATTATTTTTTCACGAATTGTCCCAAATTTGGATAGTGGAATTCCTTCAAGATGGTTTGTATTTCCTTTAGGGTGACCTTCTAAGTTTTCAACAATACTAAGAACAAAAATGTCATCATTTGGAATATTACAGTGTTTAAGAATAAAATTCTGGGCAACTCGATCCACTAATATATTGTGGTATCATTGTTTTTAGGCCTTTTCAGTAGACAGGACTAATGGAGATCTAAAATGAAGGAATGAACAGTATGTCCCATGCAAATAGCAACCCAAAGAGAGCAAGAGTGGCTATACCTACATCAAACTAACACACTAATATTAGACAAAATATTTAAATTAAAATTTAAATTAAAACAGGTTAAAAGATATACAACTGTGATAGATGCAGGAGGCAGATAATGGGGAGGGTCCCCCACCTGTGCCCTGGAAGACAGGGCTGGAGCCACCAGAAGTTTGTGCCTTGTGCAGGGATGAGGAGCCTGGTCTCATCAGCTCCTGTGTGGGTGGCCTGTCATTCATTCCGTGAGTTGGGAGCCCGTTGTCAGGATGCCCTCTCACTCTCCTGAGAGGTTTCTTTACTTTTCTCCTTTTCCCCAATATATTCCACTCTAGTCACCTTTAGTGTGTCCATGTGCCCTATCTTTCCTGCTCATGTGATAAGAACCTGGCTTCAGGTAAATGAAGGAGCAAAGTTCTGCATCACTTTGGTGCCCGTACATGGGGCATGAGGAAAGATGAGTAATACGTGGCCCAAAAGATCATTTTCCCTTTTGCTTCTAAGGCTTTTTGTCCTTGGACTTCTTATGAGGGTAGAGGAAACTGGACACCACCCCAGCCCAACAGCTGCAGGTACCCACCGATGAATGGGTGAATGGGGGCTTTAGCCCAAAGGCCCCGTGCGGCAAGCTGGCCAGCATTCCCACCATATGTCTCTCCCTGCTGGAGGAACCCGTTTGCGTAAGAATGAGAGATTCTTCCTCAGAAATCTTTTTCTTCTATCCAACCTGCCCGCAGCTAACACAGCTCGCATTTAAGCTGTTTTTTTTTTTTTTTTTTTTTTTCCTCCACTAGGTCAGGAATTAACTTTTAAATGAAGCTTTTTTTTTCTTTTTAAAAGATGTTTTACTATGCTGGGAATGATAAGGATCACTGTTTATATTCTCTTTAAAGTTTTAATTATAAAAAGGGCTTTGTGAGGTTGGTCTTAAGCCTTAGCAAATCTTGCGTGCTTTGCATGTCTTGCTGTATGGTCAGTAGCAAACTTTGCTGCAGGCCTCCGTCTTTTGTTACATCCTTGGAACTGGGACCTGTAACCATGTGGAAATGCTTTGTTCTAGCCTCTGTCATTTCACAGTGACAGCCCAGGTTAAATCCTGACTTAGGGAATGAGGCATTTCTGGCTTGCTATCTACATGACCTTTTAACACTTGTTGATTCTCTTCCCCGCCACAAACTACCTCGGATTTTACTTTCTCTGAGACTTTAGTGAGGTTTGAAAGCCGGAAATATTGACCACTTGATATGGCTAAAGGCAGATAACAAGGCATTTAAAAGGATTTTCTTAAAGAGTGCTCAGCTTAATTAAAAGTAGATATACAAGTTATAGGTATATTTAAAAGTCCTCTATGTTTTTCTCTTTCTGGGTTGTATTTTGCTGAGACAAATTGTTTTCTCAGTCAACTACATTCTTTTACTCCATCTGTATTGCCACTCTTCATGCACGCATGAGAAGCCCTAAGGTAACTCCTGGGGATATGGAACTCCTTGGGAAAAACAGAGAAGGCGCCACTGACCCTGTTTATTGGAGAAAGCTGTTTTATTCACGGAGCCCCAGGAATTAAAAGCAGACAGATCCCTCTCAAAATCTGTTTTTGCCTCCCACCTTTGCCTGTTTTTATAAGCCTTAGAATGTGCACGTTTTCCTAGCCCTGTCTCTTAAAGGACTCTACCCAGAGGCCTTAAAGATTATAGGTAAAATGCAAATGTTGTCAAACTGCAAATTTTTGACTAGGGTTAAATAATTGTTTTGAATTACATAAAATAAAGCCAAAAGTTTAAACATCTTGTGAAAGGGTTGTAAAAATTAATCTTGCAGAAGAAATTCCGCATGAACATATTGACTAATGTCAAAAGGCTATTATATGGTTTTTCTGTAAATTGAGCATTGGAATACAAGCACAAGGTAATCTTAAGGCACTAATCTGCTCTTTAGCAAAATTTGTAAAGGATTATAAAAGGGTTTTTCTTTTTTTAAATTTCTGAGTTCTTATTTTGGCCTTATGTACCATAAACGGCTTATGGTAGTCTGAAATTCTATTTCATAATATTACATGTTTTAAATCTCTAACATTTGATAGGCTTCCCAAAATCACACTTTGGTTTCAAAATTGTCTTTCCTGACACTTAGCTTTTTGATGTTACAGAGGGCCCCTGAGGTATCCGGAAGACAGATAAACAGGATTACCTGACATGTTTTAGTTACACGGGATTGCCAAAATACGATTCAGTCTTGTTTAGGTTATCTTTTAATGAATTATATTAATATATATTCCAAAATTATATGGGATTCCCAAACTTCTAATGTCTAAGTATATGCTATCAATCAGTCAAGGTTGTTATGTTAAATTATTGTAAATCACAGATATAATCAAATTTCTTTGACAATCATGTTTCTGTGTGTACGATACTGGTCATTTCTTACTCATTGACAACTGTTGTCTTGTTTTTATCATCTTCGAATGATGGTTTATAACCTATACAACTTTGACAGGTGCTTTAAAACACAGGTTTCTGATAACTTTGGAGATTGTGACAATAGATTAAAGGGAGAATGTACAGGACTCATGAAGAGCTGAAATGTTCATGAATATCTAGCAAAACAAGAATAAACTGAATGGGCTGAAATAATACACAGCTAAAGCAATCTTTGCAAACACTGCTGATTCCTGTTTTGTTTTTCAGAGTCAAGGAAACTTACAGTGAGCTATCTGCAGCCTTTAATAGTTGAGTAAGGTATACACCTGTGAACAAAATTTGAAGCATATTTATCTCTCTCTACATAGCTTCCCCAGAATGTGGAACCTAGTTATGAGTATTTTTTTTCTTTGTTATTCTTATACTTGAAGTCTGGGATACATGTGCAGATGACGCAGGATTGTTACATAGGTATACACATGCCATGGTGGTTTGCTGCATCCACCCCCCCTCATCTACATTAGGTATTTCTCCTAATGTTATCTCTCTCCAATCCCCCAACCCTTGCTATCCCTCTGCTAACTCCCACACCCTCTAACAGGCCCTGATCTGTGATGTTCCCTACCCTGTGTCCATGTTTTCTCATTGTTCAACACCCACTTATTAGTGAGAACATTCAGCGTTTGGTTTTCTGTTCATGTGTTAGTTTGCTGAGAATGATGGTTTCCAGCTTCATCCATGTCTCTGCAAAAAACATGAACTCATCCTTTTTTGTGGCTGCATAGTATTCCATGGTGTATATGTGCCACATTTTCTTTATCCAGTCTATCATTGTTGGGCATTTGGGTTGGTTCCAAGTCTGCTATTGTAAACAGCGTCTTATTGAACATAGGTGTGCATGTGTCTTTATAATAGAATGATTTATAATCCTTTGGGTACATACCCAGTAATGAGATTGCTGAGTCAAATGGTATTTCTATTTCTAGATCCTTGAGGAACAGCCACACTGTCTTCCACAATGGTTGAACTAATTTACACTCCCACCAACAGTGTAAAAGTGTTCCTATTTCTCCACATCCTCTCCAGCATCTGTTGTCTCCAGATTTTTTAATGATCACCATTCTAACTGGTGTGAGATGGTATCTCAATGTGGTTTTGATTTGCATTTCTCTAATGACCAGTGATGATGAGCATTTTTTCATATATTTGTTGGCTGCATAAATACCTTCTTTTGAAAAATGTCTGTTCATATCCTTTGCCCACTTTTTGATGGGGTTGTTGCTTTTTTTCCTGTAAATTTGTTTAAGTACTTTATAGATTCTGGCTATTAGCCCTTTGTCAGATGGGTAGCTTGCAAAAATTGTTTCCCGTTCTGTTGGTCTCTGGTTCACTCTAATGGTAGTCTCTTTTGTTGTGCAGAAGCTCTTATGTTTAATTAGGTCCCTTTTGTCTACTTTGGCTTTTGTTAGTTATGAGTATTTTTAACTAACGGCAATACAGTTTTTTGTATCAGCACAATAAGAATCCATTTTCTTTTGCAACAGGACGCAATGAAGAAACTGGTGGTTTACCAAGGCTTTGACTGGAAGGCTATGCTGCCCTTTAAGGAGTCCAGCTTGACTTGTAGAGCTGATAAAAGTCCCTCGAGAAAACTGGCCTCATACCTTGTTTACACAATCCTTCTGCAGGGTTTCTCACCTGTGGAAAGTAAAGAATGTCACTTTCTGACAGGCCCAGGGGCTCCAAGTTTATCTTGTGACCTTAAGGGGAGAGGATCACCCAACTCACAGGTATTTGAGGATATAAACCCACTGCTAAGTTCAGCCTTAAAAAGTCATATCTGAGATTCCTTCTGGAATAGAGTCCCATGAAAGCCAAACTAAAAGGGCTATTCAAGATAACTATTCTTGCTGTACTTTATGCAAATAATCAGCCCGTGTATAAGACTAAATTCTATTTTGCAAACAGTTCAGTCATATAATTATTTGTTTTTAACAAAAGTGAGCACAGGAGAGAGAAAAAATTATGTTTCAAAACTTATACATTCATCTTTAAATTCTAGACTCATTAGTTGTTTTGGATTTCTTGCCTACATTTTAGACTAACCTTACTTGTGCCTGTGAAGCATCCAGTAATCTCCAACGGCAGTTCAGAAGGAACAGAAGGGGATGGATAATGTAAAAATCTAATTGATAATTCTAGTTCTGAGTAATTATCCTGCAAACCCTGTCAGGTGATGGGAATAAATAGGGTGCCTGTCACCTGGAGGTTTCCTTTTTGGGAAAGCAAGACCAAAGGAGCTAACCAAAGCCAAGCTCCATGCATGCAAATCTTAGCAGGCTTAAATACAGCCACCAGTTATCTGAGCATGTCACAATACATACTTTTCTCTTACTGGTTGGAGGAGAACTCAATTTGACAGTTTCACCTACGAATTTGGCCTATAATAGAGTCCATGCAAACTTCCCAAGACGCATTTTTGTTCCAATCTCAATTTCAAGCTTTGGGTTGAAGCCCTAGGACAGAAAACTGGATCTGAAGTGTCCAGAGGCAAATGACAATGAAAGGTAAAAGGCACAGTGCAGGTGAGCATGATTAAACTCCTGCCAATTAAGCCAAGCTTCCTATTTCATGAATAAAGGTCATGCTAGTATCCATGGCATAAATAAGCTGAGGGAATTCAAAGGCTACTGACAGCAGGAGAAATAGGCTGTACATGGGTAAGAGGAGATATTCCATCCTCTAGGCCCCCCTGTTAATATGAATCAAGTCCACTTTGACACCTGTGGGTAGCACCCTTTTGCAGTCTCTGGGATTCATGGAAACAAGGATGAAAGAAAGAGCACTTCACTTTCTCTCACTCACATATCTTGGTTATTTGCTAAGAAAAGTAGGGAATCTGGGACACCTTACTTCCCTCTAGTTTCTAGATGAGTAGCCATTCATCTTCAGTCTATGCCCCTTTCAGATACATCCTGAACCCCTGGGATGCCTTTGAAAAAATGCCTCCTTTTTTCCTTCTTCCTCCTCTGTCCTCTCTTCACTGATAGGTAATTGTGTTTTATACTGTGGGTCACTCCCCTCAGATGCCTCCTCCAAACTAAGAAAAGTTAATTCCCAAACTTTAAACTGGTTGGCTTAGAATTGGGCTCAGAGGAAGGTAATCCAGAAGCCTGACATGCAGACAAATGAATAGACATTTTTGAGTGTATATTTTTTTTTCTTTTTTTTTTTTTTTTTTTTTTTTTTTTTTTTTTTTTTTTTTTTTTCTTTTTTTTTTTTTTTTTTCTTTTTTTTTTTTTTCTAGTGGGGCTTTTGGCCTTTCTCTTGCTGTGCAAACAGGTAAAAGGCCTTGAGAGCTCTGAACTGTCCTTACCCCGCACTTGTTTTGTTTTGACACATGTTTTCTAATAACCTGGTTTGTCTCTTCTCACCTTCAGGCCACCAAACTCTAAATGGTCATGCAACTGGAGCCTCAGATGATGGCCCCTTTTTCCAGGGACACTTAAAAAGGCCTCCAAGGGAGATTCGACTGCATTTTTCCCTGAACAGCACTCCCTGTCATAAGGAAGCAGTTAAGATCAGTCTTCATCCCTGTCTTGATCCTTATTCCAATGGCAGTTAGATGTACTTCGTTAGAATAGGGTGATGATGGATGCAGGAGACAGATAAGCGGGAGGGTCCCCAGATAATCTTCAACCCCCCTGCACACTGGGAGATTGGAGTGGAGCCATTGGAAGTCTGCGCCTTGTGCAGTAGGGAGAAGCCTCACTCTTCAGCTCATGGGTGGTGGCCTAGAATTCATTCTGTGAGATGGGAGCCTGCTGGCAAGATCCCCTCTTGCTTTCCTGAAAGGTTTTTTGTTTCTTTTCTTCCTTTTTGCCCAATAAATTATCTTCTACTCACCCTTCAATATGTCCATGTGCCTAATCATTCCTGGTCATGTGGCAAGAACCCAGCAAGGCGCAAAGTTCTGCATCAACTGGACGTTACTACTGATAAAAGTTTCAAGGTAACTGGAATATATAATAATTATAAACATTTAGACTACTAAGAATAGACAGTTAATGGATAAGAAGCAAAAAGTAACCAAATTAGAGAGAAATAGACAGTTCTACCTTACAAGTTGAAGACTTCAATATCTATCTTCAATACCTATCTCAAAACAACTGATAGAATAAAATAGACAGAAAAAAGGTGAGGAAACAGAGAACTTTAACAACATAATAAACCAACTAGATATAGCAGACATATATAGAACACTCTATCCAATAACAACAGCATACACATTTTCTCAAAGGCACAAGGAACGTCTTCCAAGATAGACTCTATGTTTAGGTCACAAATTAAGTCCCAATATATTTAAAATACATTGATTTTATACAAAGTATTTTTTGTCGCAATGGGATAAATTTATAAATCAATAACAAAATTAAAACTGGAAAATTCACAAGGTTGTAGAAATTAAATGATATACTGAAACAAACAATAGTTAAAAAATTACAGACTATATTAGAAAATACTTAGAAAACAGTGAATATGAAAACAGAACATGGCAAAATGGGATACCGCAAAAGCAGTGCTAAGGAAGAATTAGTAGCTATAAATATTTACATGACAAAACAAGAACAATTTCAAATAAACAATCTAGATTTACAACTAAAACTTATTTTTGAAAGAACAAACCAAACACGAAGCTAGGAAAAAATAGAAATTAATAAAAATTAGAGCAGAGGTAAATGACATAGAGAATAGCAAAACAATAGAGAAAAATTAATTCAAGCAAAAGTTACTTCTCTAAAAGGATCAACAAATTCAACAAAATTTTAGCTAGTCGGATTAAGAATATAAAGGTAGAAGATTAATCACTAAAATCAGAATTGAAAATGGGTACATTACTACTGATTCTACAGAAAATTAAAACTATTTTAACAGAGGTCTGTGAATAAATACACATTAACAGATTAGATAACCTAGAAGAAATGGAAAAAATTTTAGAAACATAAAACCTAACAAAAGAAACTCACTAAGAAATAAAAAAAAAATCTAAATAGAGCTATAGTAAAGTGATTGAATCAGTAATTTAAAATCTCCTAGCCAAGAAAAGACCAGGAGCTGGTGACTTCACTGGTAAATTTTCCCAAACATTAAGAGAGAAGTAAAAACTGCTCTGATAGGAAGGTGCAGACGGCCAGCTATGGTGGTGGGCACTGGCAAGTTGAAGCTTGCCTGCAAGTGAGTGTGGGTAGGGAGGGAACCCGGGAGAGGGTGGCAGATATCAGGGCTCTTAGATCCAGCTGGCCCCATGCCCCAGGCAAGACAGCACTGCCCTGTGCAGTTCGGCAGCAAACAAAGGCTAAAGCTTCCTAGGGGAGTACGGCCAGCCTTGGGGAATACATGTCCCTGGCTATGCTCTACGGCAGTTGTTCCCAGGCCAAACTTCCTGGACTCTGTACAGGCTGGAGTTCTGCCTAACCCATTTTCCATGCAAGCTTCCTGTTGTCTCAGGTGTCTGTGGGGCTGTAGAGTCCCCTGCATCTAGGATCCTGCGGGTCTGTGGTGACACTGGCCCACTACATCTCCAATACAGCTGCCCATCCCCGGAGGCACTCAGGGCCAGGAATGGGTCCAGGTGCTAGGTGCTCAGCACCCTTGTGTCGGGTTCCCAGCTTCCTCTTCTTTCAGCCCGGGTCTGTGTCCTCTCCCTGTTCACTTCATTTCCTTCTTTCTGGAGGTCTGTCCAGAGTGTGCTGGTCTACTTGTTGGTCTGGTCTCTCTCAGTGTATGAAGCTCTTCCTGGCTGTTTCTAGTTTGCCATCTTGGCTCTTTCCCCACATATAATTTTACAAATAATAGGTTTATAGAACTTTGCTATTTGATAAGTCAGTATCCCCAAACTCAACATATTTGCATGGAAATGTTTATATTTATACATTTTCAGATGATTTTCTGAATTAAATTTTCAAATCCCTAAAGGAAAGTACCTCATATTTAATTGAATTGTATATATAATATTGTGAAAGCAGACATTTAAAATTATATTTTGCCATTACAAAAATTCATGTTAAAGTTAATTATTCCTTTTACTCATGTATTTTGAACATAAGTCTCTAAATATACCTAAAATATTTTATTCTATTCACTGCTGTGTTTTTATGCCTCCCTTGTTGGCCTTTAAGTGGGTTTATCAAGAAGGCTTTATTCTGTTTATTAATGTCAGTAATTTCAGAATTAGCTCAGTGCTTGGAATATCAATGGGTATTTGAAAACGATTACATAAATGAATGACAGAATGAAGAATGAGTAAAATATTTTTATATGCTAGAATTTCTCAGAGTAAAATAAGATAATACCAAGCATAATATTATAAATGTATGAATAATTTAATATAGCATATGGTGAATAGTTTCCTTATCATCCAGCTACATATCTGAAGTTACATGGTTTAATACCAGTAGCATTAAGAAATTTAATTTGGAAGAACATTTCAAGCAGATACATGCCTTAATTAGTTTTAGATATTATTTACTATTTTGCAATTATAACTCACTTTTCACAAGAAGAGATAATTTTTAATATCACTTGAAATATAAATTGAGTTAGTTTTTTATGTATATATCATAGGAGATTTCCTGATTCTCTGAAGAAAAGTAGTCTTCTTCAATGAAACATATAATAGTCTTAAATTTTATGAGTATAAATAAAATAAAAATGAATCAATAGTAATTGAAAATAAGAGATTCAATTAGTGTTTCATAGAAAAAAGTGTCACCAGAAATGATAACAAAGTTTTTAGACACATATCAAAATGAATTAAATTATATGGGTTTAGTTTGAACAATTTGTACATAAAAAGTAAACGCTATAACTCTAATATAATTTTTGAAGCTTAATATTAGTTTGGCATATCAATGGAATCTTTATATATTCTGATTATATCCTTCTGTCATTGAAAAACATGAACTAGTCATTGAATTATGCAGTTTCAGAATTATAAAGATATTTTGGATGCTATGTATCTGCCCTCTTTCATTTTAAAGCTCAACTAAGAAGTGAATCACCTACTGAAGTTTACGCAGCACCATGTGGCAAGGCTCTGACTGGTGTGCAGATTTTGTAACAAATCCTTTTTAGTTAACCCAGCTGCCACTCTCAATTCAAACGCATAAAGTGTTTTAATTATTGCTATGTTCTTTAAGGTGTGGGGCTGTTGAATTGTCTGGTATTTTGGGTCAGATATAAAATATTTTTAAAGATTTTGTATTATTGCCATCTAAATATCAACATGTTTCTCCTTCACTTTAAATACTTAAAATTAGTCTAAAAAGAAAAACATAAATTTATATTTCCCTTTTTGTTTATTTTTTTCCATGTTTTCCTTTGTACTATGCTTGTAAATATTGAAAGACTTTGGTCTTTCAATATTTACAAAAAAAAAATTTGGAGGGAGACTAAATTTAGCTATCTGATTATATGAGTATACACACATAATTGTTGTATATAATTATTAACATTTTAAATGAAACTAGATTTTGAGGTCCTTGAGGATTATGGTGTCTTTCAGTTCAGTGAATTACAATTTTCTTACATTTAATATTAATTTAGATTTAACTGTACACTTTTTATCGCCATCCAAGATGATGAGAAGCATGTTTGCAAATATGTGCATAAAAATGGTTCATATGCTAAATAAGAAAAAATTGAAATTTACTTATATAAGTCATCATATATGGCAATTACCTTTCTTTTCAACTACAATGGCTTTCAAAGGATCTCTTCTTCATAAGAACAGAAAAGACATCATAAACTCCAATGATAAACATATTGAAAGATAGGTTTCTCTTCTGATTACCACTTCCTTTGTTCTCAGATAATACTGAATATGTATTATCTGAGTAAAAACAAGTTGGACGAAAGAATGATTTTTAAAAAGTCATTGTAACTCTATATTATGCTCTAGGCTAATACAATTCTTGGTAATTTTCAAGAGAAGCCAAGTTTCTTGAAACATCTTTAGTGCAAAAACATTATGCACACATTTATGTTGCACAAGATGAAAGAATGTAGTTATAAATAAATGAGTTTTATTTCAAGATTATAATAATAATTAGGGAAATGTCTTGATTCTAACTTTTCACCTGTAAATTCCCAGAGAATACATTACTACTCTTCACACTGAATCATAAAATTAAGATATTATTATAGTTTTAATTTAGTATTTAAACTGTGGAATAAATAACAAATGTAGCTTAACAAAATAACTTAAAAAGTAATATTCTGAAATTAACTACACAAATATATGTAGGTTTATTCTTATGCTTGTGCTTATTTTTGCCAATTATGCTCTCAAACAAAATTCTTACTTGATAAAAATTATATGAAAAATTACAACTACATAGCAATATTAACTAAATTTAAAAAACAAAAAGCTATCCTATTTATCTCACAAAATGATAATTTCACATTTTATAATATATGTAAATATTTTTTTAAATTCACTGAAACCTTAGTTTAAATAGCATTTAAAAACTTTTATTTTTGGAAAAAATATAGCTTCTGCCAAAAATGTTCATGTTGAAACATTAATTATAGAATATGATTTTTAATTTGATTCACACACATAATGCATTATTAGTATTAGTATTGGAAAGACTTATAATTTATAAAATAATGTTATGTGTATTACAATAACTCTTTTATTTCTACTAAAGACCATGTTGACACTAAATTCTGAATACTGAAGATAGCTTCAGACACTATCATGTTTGTAATATCCTACATTATGTTGGTGTATTATGTTGTTCATATTGATACATTTTAAATATTATTTGTTATACTGTAATATCTAACTCTAATGTAAATATTACCATTATTTAACATATAATGATAAGCAAATATACTATTATTAGTGTACTTCACCCAGACTTTACAAAAAATAGACATCATTACTGATTATTGCATCACAGAAAATTAAAATTTTACTATATGACAGTATAAAATATTAGATGTTCTTAGACCTAGGCAAAAGCAGAATTAAACTTTAATGTGTTTGAAGAATTTGGAAACTGAGTATCTTTATTTTTCAAGAATTTTTCTCTAGAATTATACTTACTCTTTTCAAAGTCTGCAAAAACTTACAATCTAAGAAAATTGTTTCAGTTTTGCATGAGATAAACTGGAATTTCCTAGAAATGGTTACTAACAGCTTACATGACAACATCTCTTGCAAACATACAGCCACGAAATATGGCAGCAAATGCACTGTATTGTATATACTAATTTGTGTTTGATAAATATTTTAATACATTAAGTATTCATTCTATTATAACATAATTGTATCTGTTTATTACTCATTAAAAATACAATGACTTTGCCCTTAGTTGATTTAGAATGAAGAAAACATAATTTAGCTGGAAGATTATCAAACAGAATTACTGAAGTAGTATGCTGAGTATTTTCCATGTATTTTTGGCACTAGTTTGTTCTCACAAGGCTATAAAGAAAGACCTGAGACTGTGTAATTTAAAAAGAAAAGAAGTTTAATTGGCTCACGTTTCATAGGCTGTACAGGAAGTATAGCTGAAGAGGCCTCAGGAAGTTTTTACTCATAATGGAAGGCAAAGCCAGAGCAGGAATCTTACACAGAAGAACCAAGAAGAGAAAGGGGAAGTGCCACACACTTTTAAACGACCAGATCTTGTGAGAACTCACTCACTAGACAGTTCTAAGGTTGGCTGGTGCTAAACAATTCATGAAGGATTCACTCCCATGATCCAATCACCTCCTAACAGGCCCCAGCTCCAACACTGGGGATTACAATTGAACATGAGATTTGGGTGGGGGATAGAGATCCAAACAGTATCCCCTTTCAAATTCATGTACTGTAGTTTTCTACAGTGTCTCTAGCCTGAGATGCAGACTTTTAGGAACTGCTTTCTTCACCCTGTGGATTCAGATTAGGTTCAGGCAATAAGGGATAGGGCAGATTTGAGGGTGAGAAGACAGAGAGGTCGAGGTTTCATTTGCCAGGTCTCTTGTTGGCAGTAGGTATTTTTTTTCTAGTAGTTCAAGTATCCATTACATGCCCCACTCCTATGCATGTAGCCCTCATTTGTAGATTCCAGTTATTTCTATCACACCTTACCTCTTTACGCATAGGCATTGCAGTAATTTTCCTTCATTGTTAGTTATTTAGCTTTCCTAACACTATTATAAATCATTTTTTACTAATATCTCTTCATAGTCTTCAGGGTTCTGTTTCTGTATCACTGAAAATGTATTACTCTTCTTTGCAAAGTGCCAGAATCAGATTAGGACTTTGTTTCAGGAGCAAAATTTGGAATATTATACACATCTCTTTTACTTTGTTTTTGCCAGAGTTTCAGTGTGTTAGTCCATTTTCACACTGCTATAAAGAACGGCCAGGGACTGGGGAATTCGTAAAATAAATAAATAAATAAAAGGTTTAAGTGACTTACAGTTCTGTATGGTTGGGGAGGCCTCAGGAAATGTACAATATGGTAGAAGGGGAAGCATGCATGTCTTACATTGCAGCAGGTGCAAAAGAGAGCATGTAAGAATGAGGAAGTGCCACACTTTAAAACCATCAGCTCTTGTGACAACTCACTTATTATCACAAGAACAGCATGGGGGAAACTGCCCCCATGTTCCAATCACCTGCCACAAGGTCCTTCCCTTGACACATGGGGATTGATTACAATTAAAGAGAAATGTAGGTGGGAACAAAGAACCAAGCCATATTATTCCACCTCTAGGGCCTCCCAAATCTCACTTCTTTCTCACATTTCAAAACACAACCATGCCTTTATAACAGTCCCTCAAAGCCTAACTCATTCCAGCATTAACTCAAAAGTCCAAGTCCAAAGTGTTATCTGAGAGAAGGCAAGTTCTTTCCACATATGAGCCTGTAAAATCAAAAGCAAGTTAGTTCCTTCCAAGATACAATAGGGTACAGGCATTGGATAACTGTTCCCATACTAAATGGGAGGAATTAGCTAAAACAAACGGGCTATAGGCCCCATGCAAGTCTGAAATCCAGTGGGGCAGTCATGGCAGTCCTTAATTCTTAAAGCTCCAAAATAATCCTTTGACTCCGTGTCTCCAATCCAGGTCACACTGTTGCAAAAAAGAAAATGGGCTCTCAAGGCCTTGGGCAGCCTTACATCTTTGACTTTGCAGGGCACAACTCCCCATTACCTGCTTCTCTGGCTACTTTCATGGCTGGTGTTGAGTGACTGCAGTTTTTCCAGGCACATTGTATGAGCTGTTCATGAATCTTCCATTCCGGGGTCTGGAAAACAGTGGCCCTCTTCTCACAGCTCCACTAGGCAATGTCCAAGTGAGGAGTCTCTGTGGGTGCTCCATCCTACATTTCCCTTCTGCACTGACCTAGCATAGGTTATTCATGAGGGCTCCACCCCTGCAGCAGGCTTCTGCTTGTACATCCAGGCATTTTCATACATCCTCTGAAATCTGGGCACAGGTTCTCAAACCTCAGTTCTTGACTTCTGTGCAAGAACTGAGTTTTATATATATATAAACTATATATATATAAAACTATATATACATAAAACTATATATATATATATATAGTTATATAGTTATATATATAGTTCTTCTTTCTGTGTGCACTTTCTAAGCTGGACCACAGAAAAGTTAACCACCAATAGCAAGTAGTTTTTTCACTGACTGGAGGAACCAAAGATCAGAATTCCAATTTGCAAGTTGAATGAGATTGTGATGTCGATTACATTCAGGAGAGAACCACAAATGAAGTACCCCCAAATATGTACAAACTTCTCCTGGTCTTAAATAACTCTAAAGCTGTGTAGACAAAGGGTGAGAATCCAGAAAGTCTAGCTTAGACATCAACTTTGGATATATGCTTAACAGAAGATATACCACACCTTGACCCTGAATTTTATGCCTGAAAGTGTGTGTATTTTCAGAGTTCAATCGATTACCAAGAGATAGTTAGAAGAGTGCCCATAACTGTTTCATTCATAATGGTGGTAACTGAAAATAAGCCACATGTCTACCTTAGTAGAATGATAAATAAATGCTGTCATATTAATATAATTGAACATTACAGACTAATACAACATTAATCTTACAAACATAGTATTTGGAGAATAAAATGAATAAAAAGTATCAACTATATTATACAATCTAACTGATGTATAAGAATAGCTAAAGCTCTTAGCGACAGATATCAGAATAGTGCTTACTCTTACCAGAAAAGAAAATGAGAAAAACCTCTAGGGATCAATTTAGGTGCTGGTTACAGGAATGTATATAATTAAATATTGTGTTATTTTTTATGTGAGTTAAATCTCAACAACATTTAGCAACAAAATATATATTTGTTGTTATTTTAGTTTTATTTATATACATACAAACACATATACACATGTATATTATTAGGGACATATACATACAGATGTACATACATGTCTGTAAATCTAATATATAATATTAGATTACTATACAACTTAGATAATTCATATTTCATTATATATTATTCCATACATGTAAGATCTATCATACCATATAATATCTTATAAATAATTGCTCACATACTGAAAACTTCTCATGAGAATGTTTAAGTTCTTACACCTAAATAGTGAAATTGCACATTGTATTTCCATTTCCTAATTTCCTGTACCTTTATTTTTTCTCATAATAAATAATAAATGTTTCTCATAATAAATGTTATCTAAGAAGAAATATACTAGATCTTTCTTAACGTCATTTCATTGTGAATGACATATGATGAAATATGCTGAGATAATCCTATCTTTCTAACTTCCACTTGTACTCCCCTGGTCCCTTTCATGTGGCAATTGTGAATCTTGTTATGAGTTATCTCCCTGCCTCCATTCTTTTCCCTTCCTAACTTTTCCTGTATACAACCATAAATAATCTTATATATTAATATTCTATTGGTCAGAAAACTTCCGTAACTCTTACCTATTTTGACCATGTTCAAATACTGCTGAGTAAATTTTAAACTTCAAGTAAACTTTCAGTGTGTTACCTTAATAACTATATATCCTGTTACATCATAACAGAAATCCGTTAGTCAAGTCATCCAGTCTTCAAGTAATCCACACAACCCTAACCAGCTAAAATTAGATGTTTTTTTCTTCTAATACACTTCAACCCTTCTTTGCTGTGAAACCTAAATCTGAAACTATCGTATTTATTCCTTAACTGGTTATATATTTATCTCATCTTGTTAATAAACTTGGAAAATCTTATGCTCAGATGAAACAACATATTTACTCCCTGCTACTGTAGAAAGCTTGGCATTTAGCTATCTCTTTAATATGTAGAGATACTAGAATTTAGTTTTCTGTAATACTAGTTTTCAAAATGTAGATTGAGAAAGTATTCCAAGATTATACATGTGTCCCTTCAGTTTGTGTCTTAAATGCCAAATAGAATCAAGTGGTTGGATAGATGATCAGTGATCATGACAATTTATTCACCAGAGCGAGGCTGATTTTCCCTTCTTTGAACATGCAGTGGCAAGAGTTTTTGTAAGACAGAATGAACAGTATGAGAAAAATGCCTGCTTAAAATAGAATACATTTTATGACATTCTAAGATTCTGAAACAGTCATTCCTTGATATATATTTTTAGAGGTCATGGTCTTGTGGAATGTTATCTATATCTCTAAGGTAGCTTAAAACCTGTAAGACATATCTTTACTTCTATTAAATATAGACTTAAATATTCTTTACATAAGTTGGTATGCTTCTGCATTTTTAAAATTTTTCTTATTATTGCTATTTTAATTCTTTCTCCAAAACAATGAGTTTATTTTAAATTTTTCTTCTCAAACATTTTTGATATAGTCTTGATAGAGGCATTCCTCACTTAAAGAACAGAGTGTTTCATGGGAGAAAACTGAAATCTTTGTGGGATACTTTGTCAAAGATTTCACAATTTAGTGGTGTCTGTTATATAATTTAATTAGTCCATTATTACAACTATAAATTATTTTTATGACAAATGAAGAAAATGTGTTGCAATGTGTTTTCTGTTTTTAAAATATGGAGAAAAATGTGCTAAAACTTTGTTACTGCTCTCCTAGAAAAACAGCCATTTATAGGCAGCCCTTTCCTTTCTTTATGATTGCTTTTCATATTAGCCACATTCTTGAACATGCACATCAACATCCATATACCAGTTTTTTAACAACTGATTTAATTTTTATCATCAGCTGATAAATTATTATAAGAGATTACTTGCTGGTACTGCCTACTAGTTGTATTCTTTTCTCATTAGTTCTATTTAATAGTCAAAATTTTAACCTTTGACAATTTTGCATAAGAAAAAGTGGTTATCCTATAGAATGTTTTATGTTTAAAAATGCTTACAAGAGCATAAAATTATTTGTTTTTAAAATAATGATTATGTCATCCTTTAGAAACATCATAATGTTTATATAAAACAGCTCTATGAACTAACATGTGAAGGGTAACAAATCATCTATTATCATCTATCTATATCTATCTATCTGTCTATCATCTGTCTATATAATTTAGCAGGTGATATGGTGTGGTTTTGTGTCCTCACACAAATCTCACCATGAATTGTAATAATCACCACATGTCAAGGGCAGGACCAGGTGAAAATAATTGAATCATGGGGGCAGTTTCCCCCATACTGTTCTCATGATAGCTAGTGAGTTCTCATGAGATCTGATGGTTTTCTAAGGGACTGTCCCTTTTGCTTGGCTCTCATTCTTCTCCTTCCTGCTGCCCTGTGAAGAGAGACGTGTTTGCTTCTGCTTCTGCCATGATTGTAAGTTCCCTGAGGCATCCCCAGATGTGCTGAACTGTGAGTCAGTTAAGCCTGTTTCCTTTGTAAATTACCCAGTCTCCAGTATGTCCTTATAGTAGCATGACAACAGACTAATACATCAGAGTTGGATAGCATTCCAAAGACAGGTATACACAATTTCAACTTATTGAATCCCTTAATTAACTTCTAGTACACTGATATCAGTCATAGATATCCCTATGATGGCTTTTCTAAAGTATTTTTTGTTATTACTATTATTACCTATCAATATTAATAAAGATGCAATGTAATATAGTTTAGAAAATAATTATTCTGGATTTAGAACAATTTGGGCAATACTTTGACATTGTTTTAACTTGTTTAAATTTGCAGAGTAATCTATAGTGACAGAAAGTGGTTGCTCGGGGATTGAGCACAGGGCATAGAGGAACAAAAGGGAACATTCACAATGGGGCAAGAGAAAGCTTTTCAGAGTGATGGGTATGTTCATTATCTGATTTTGGTGACCATTTCTACAGATTTATACACATGTCAAACTTATACTATTGTATAATATAAATGTGAAACAAATTTAATATTTGAACATTATAATTAGCCTTTCAATTATTCAAATGATTTTGGCAATGATAGGGCCATAATGGATAGGAAAGTATGGGGAATGCCATGCAATTCAGTATATCAGAAATATTATGTAATCTTTAAGCAAATTTTAGAGTTAAAGTAACAGTATAATGGTTTTTTTTGAATAGCATGGTAATATTATTAAATAATCAGCTAAAACATGCTTTCTAAAGTACTTCCAAGATAAAAGTAAAACTCTATCACGTCAACTATCTAAATATTTTTTCAATTATTAAGGTAGTATAATTACTTTTAAATTGACAAATTCATAACAGAAATAATCCAATGATTTACTGGTTTATCTTTAAATCATTTTTGATATTAACATATCTATCTTACGGTAGACGAGTCAATTAAAAAGGTTGCTGACACTAGGTCATTATATAGATATCTCACGATTTTACGTTTTAACATAAATCAAAGTCTGTTTGATTCAGGGGTGGGTAACTTCTTTTAATTTCATTTCAAAGCATTCTAACTTGTTACCCAAAGCGTCATGGAGAGTAGAAACATGACAGATCTAAGTGTACAGAGCTGCATCGTACTCAGTTAAGCTGGGTCCCTCCAAAGATCCTGCCACTGTGTGCACTTCTGCACTTCCTGGCGGGTAAAATTTCATAGCTACCACAACAAAGCCTGGAAGCCTTAGGGTGATCTGGGCAATTATGTTAAAAGGACAAATAGCTTATCACACTCATTAAATTTCTGTGTCTTTAATACATTGAATTCTCCCAAAGAGCTGGCTGTGACAAGAATTCAATCCTAAGCTGCTATGGTAAGAAGTCTGTTTCAATACTATTATAACCACCTCCGTGGCTAAAGCTAATATGACTTCCCAACACAAATCTCTTAGAAATATGTGAACACAGTAATTGATGATCGGTGATATATTTATTCTGTTTTACTTCATTTATTTACTTTGCCCAACCAAGGACATACGTTTTAGATATAGCCAGAAACACCAAGAATAGCAATTCAAATATGTGTAAACTACTCCACATTTAAACTATATCATTTGTATAATTAGCCTAAAATTTTGGGATGATTACTTTCGGATGTAATGTAAAATGTTCAGGTCTAGCAATTCATAAATAAAAATAAAAGTGTCTAAGGAAGAATATGCAGTGTTTTATTCCCTCCACCAAAAAAAAAAAGTGAAACTTTAAAGCGCTGTAGAGTTATGAGGTTCTTATTCTTACCATATGGCCACAGGATGCTGAGCTGGAACCTTTAACGGCTGCCAATTAACAATATCTAGTGCAAATTTCAACATTTTTATTTCCTCACAAGTAATATGGTTTTTGTGCCTAGACTTCTTCCTAGTGGAGTCCCCATGCTCAGCTAATGGTAATTCTCAGAACTCCTCTAATGTTATTCCATCAGAAAAATATCTATTATGAATTTTTTTTTTGAGACAAAGTCTTGCTCTGTTGCCAAGGCTGGAGTGCTGTGGTGCAATCTCAACTCACCACAACTTCCGCTTCCCGGGTTCAAGTGATTCTCCTGCCTCAGCTTCCCAAGCAGCTGGGATTACAGGCATCTGTCACCACATCTGGCTAATCTTTGTGTTTTTAGTAGAGATGGGGTTTCACCATTGTGGGTAATCCCCAACATGGGCACCAAGAAAGGAGAGCCGTGCAAACCCAGGCACAATTAGTGAAGAATATCTTAGTTTATAGTGTTATGACTCACCTATTTCCTTTATATAACCCTTTATATATAATCACGTATTAGTCTATAGCAGGAAGAATAAGCGCCTGAAGCATAACTTCCTGCTTACATATATCTAGCTTATATAGTCATGCTTAGTACTTATATCTAGCATACTTAGTTCCATATAATCTTTTTCTATAGTCATATAAATATTGTAGTCTATATAGTCACATACATATTCTATATAATCAAATAGATATTGTAGTCGGAGCTGTACCAACACATTTAGTGCCAACTTATATAATCCTTCTATATAACCATACAGTATTTGTAGTAGGAGGAATGTCTGGAGCAATCACAGAACAGAAGCAGTACATGGGAAAACAGCCAGACCAGGACAGAAACCAAAGACCCAGGAGGTGGCATCCCTGCCTGAAAGGGCATACGCTGTATGGCAGGCTTGGAGCAAGAGCCTCTCCTCCTGAAAAAGGAGTCGTAGTACCTTGCATCCAGTTCCTGTGGAAAGTAGGCCTCAGGCCTGAGATCCCACAAATAACTGAGGGAGAAGAACCCCTCTGGTGTGATCAGGTCACGGCAGCTGTACACCCTGTCAGCCTTTTCTCTCTTCTGTGCTAGCTCAAATCATCCTCCCATAAAATATCTTAGAGAAGAGCACAAGGCTGTGCGCTCCCACTGTGTTGGTTTACAGTATACTTCGATAAGAATCTTTTGAAGCCTCCAGCTCCCAGATGAGAAGTGTTGCACACAGCTCACCTCCCTGTTTTGGTGACCTAATGGGGGTGGACCCCCTTTTTGTACATGACCCTCTACTACTGCTCATGGCATGGCCCCCTATTATGCACAGCCCACCTCTCTGCCCAGGTGACCTACGTGATTATGTATCATTAAGCCTATAGATAACCTCACTCATGACCCTTCCCCCTGCATTGTACCTAATAAATATAGACGCTTCTGGGCATTTGGGGCTTCACCTGTCTCCTCTCATAGGTGGTGTGCCCCCCCCCGCCCAGCCCAGCTGCTCTTCTCCAGTTCCTCTGTGTCCTGTCTCTTTATTTCTTGGATCACAGCACAGCTATAGGGGATCCCCCATGACCCAGTAGGGCTATGGCCCTACACACCATGTTGGTCAGGATGGTCTCAAACTCCTGACCTCAGGTGCTCTGCCCACCTCAGTCTCCCAAAGTACTGGGATTACAGCCCTAAGCCATTGAGTCCTACCAAATGTTTTTTTTTGTGATGGTACCTCATTCTGATACCCAGCCTGCAGTGCAGTGGCATGATCTTAGCTCACCACAACCTCTGCCTCCTGTGTCCAAGTGATTCTCCTGCCTCAGCCTCCCAAGCAGCTGGGATTACAGGCACTCACCACCACACCCAGCTAATTTTTGTATTTTTAGTAGAAATAGGGTTTCACCATGTTGGCCAGGCTAGTCTCAAACTCCTGGCCTTAGGTGATCGGCCCATCTCGGTCTCTCAAAGTGCTGGGATTACAGGTGTAAGCCACCATGCCCAGCCACAAAATTAAAAAAAAAAAGTTTTTATGTATTCATTGATATGACTAAAGATTTATATTATTCAACTCAGTTTGAATAGGTTCCATAGTGCTATACTTTTTAGAGTTATTTATTGCCCTAATTAAGACCACTATCTTCATATCCAGGCAGATGGATTAGCCTCCTAAACTATAGATGAGAATTAGCCTTCTAAACTATAGATGAAAAAGAGAACACCATGCATGTGTTGTCGGCTTCACATTCCATCAGTTCTAATTCTAAAATTATAGATAATAATACTATGTATAATTGTCAACTCAGTTACATTGCAGCAAACAAAGTGGCATTTCATTTCTTATTCTAGCTAATCCTTTTACCTGTATACTTACTGGATTCATTTCCTCTTGCCTTTCTTAAATCTGTTTTTGAAATTATTTTCACTACCTTTTACATCTTTTTTCTTTGACTTAAGTTTGCAAGATTTTACACTGTCTTCTAACTAGTAAATAAATAAGTACACAAAGAAATAAATAGAATCTTATTGCTTTGCCACTCACTGAAGTACACGTTGCTATATTTTCCCTTCCACTGCTACATTTTCTGAAATGATAATGTTCTTTAATCCCTATTCATTCTTCAGTGTGATTCAACTATATTTCTTCTTTCAAAATCCCATGTTAGGTATTTAATGTTGGATTTGTTAGAACAAATTACATTACAATTTTCTACCATAATAAGTAAATACTGTTTACTACTTCTATTTTGTCTCCTATTAATTTTTCAGAATGTTGTCTTTTCTGTTCCCCATCCCCTGCCATACCTCTGATTACTCCATGTCAGCCTGTACTGGCCTTTAATGTTGACGTGTACTCTTTTAATACAAGGCCTTCTTCTAATAATCCCTGTACATATGTAGTCAAGACATTTCATTTTAGAGTTTAAGATAGAAAATATTGTCAGTTTTTCTGGTTGTAAGTGAATGAGCATGACTGTGTTCCAATAAAACTTTATTCACAATTTGGCAGTAGGTCAAATTTGGACCATGAGCCAGTTTGCTGAATCTCACTCTAGCATATCACCAGATGGTTTCTTCATCCATGCCTGTCGTAGCTACTGCCTGTTATAATATGCTGACATCCATGTATTTCTTCCATCTAACATTTCTCTCAGCTTCACACATTTTTAACAACAGATTAAACATTTCCAGGGCCGGGCAGCGGTGGCTCACGCCTGTAATCCCAGCACTTTGGGAGGCCGAGGCGGGTGGATCACGAGGTCAAGAGATCGAGACCATCCTGGTCAACATGGTGAAACTCCGTCTCTACTAAAAATACAAAAAATCAGCTGGGCATGGTGGCACATGCCTGTAATCCCAGCTACTCAGGAGGCTGAGGCAGGAGAATTGCCTGAGCCCAGGAGGCGGAGGTTGCAGTGAGCCGAGATCGCGCCATTGCACTCCAGCCTGGGTAACATGAGTGAAACTCCATCTCAAAAAAAAAAAAACAAAAACAAAAACAAAACATTTCCAGATGTTCTATTACATAAACCCAAAATATTTTTTAACATGGCACAAAACAAAAAATCTTTATATGTAATTCATGCAGTCCTTGCTGTCTAGTAAACACATAATTACTATTTAGAACCAGCTTAAATTATATCTACTATATATATATATATATATATATATATATATATAGCTATTCCTCACCTCTGTTGTTAAAAGTAATGATTTTTCTGTGTTTTCCTTTGACATTATGTTAATATTAGCATTATGAAACTTAAAAAAAAATTCATTGTGACCTAAACGGTTCTATTTCCCACTGAGGGGCTTATTCATTATAGACAAAAAGTAAACTTTATTTCATTTTATTTATTAGCAGTTAATATAGTTTTATTATTCCATAGTTAACTCACAAATATCATAAAATCTATTAATATAAATGTGAAATACAAATATATTTTTCTGAGAGTATGAATCTGTTTCCACACTATAATCTGTGAATGTCAAGAATGTTGGTATGATTCACTCAGAGTGCATTAACTGCTGTAATAAATTCAAAATTACAGTGCCTTACCACTGGAAAGCTTATTTCTTTCCAACACAACCATCTAATATGCGTAAGACAGCTCTACTCCTTCCAATTGTTCAAGAATTCATGCTCCTGTATCCCATGTCTCTGCTCTTGTCTTGATCCTAGAGACCTCTGAATTCAGCCAGCAGATAAAGAAGTCATATGAGGATCACACTTAGGAGATTTATATACATCGGAGTGAGAGATGGTGCCTGCCTTTTCTGCACACTTTCCAATGGACAGTCCTTACTAACATGCCCGCAATTAAACACAAGGAATTACATAGCAAACAACCAATTCCAATTTGTATTCAAATAAAGAATTATATTTATTTGGCCAAAACATCAGGTTACTTAGTCAGAATTTTCCCTTATAGCTTCTTTAAAATTAGAGTTCTTATGAAAAATTCTGATTGATACATTACTTGTGTCTCATTCTCTTTTATATAATTAAAACAGAATGTAAGAAAGTGTGTTGTCATAATAATGTCTCTGAGTTTATTTAATTTTCTGTTCTCACTGATATTTTAAGATACTCCCTTTTTTGAAATGAGGAATTTATTTTTGCACATCTTTTTGTTTTATTTTATTTTCAATTTATAAATAATTATTGTATATATAAGATACAATGTGTTATTTTTATTTTTTCTTAATTTTAATTTTTTAATTTGTATTTTTAATTTTATGTTCAGGGGATACATGTGAAAGTTTGCTACACTGGTAACTTGCATGTTTGAGGGTTGGCATAGGGATAATCTCATTACCAAGGTAGCAAACATAGTATGCAGCAGGTAGCCTTCCAACCTACATTCTCTCCACATTCCCCCCTCAAGCTGTCTCCAGTGTCTGTTGTTCTCTTCTTTGCATCCGTTTGTATCTAGTGTTTAACTCTCAATTATAAATGAGAGCATGCAATATTTAGTTTTCTGTTCCTATATCAGTTCAACTTCAATAAAGTTATTTGCCAAGGCAGATGTCCAGAATGAAGAGTTTATTCTAGGGTCCTGTAGGTTGAGGTCTTGCATTTAAATGTTTTATCCACCTTGGGTTAATTTTTGTATATGATGAAAGGAAGGGGCTCAGTGTCAATCTTCTGCATATGGCATAATCCAGTTATCCCAGTACTGTTTATTGAATAAAACGTTCTTTTTTCATTGTATTTTATTATTCACTTTGTCAAAGATCAGGTGGTTTTCAGTGTGTGGCTTTGTTTCTGAGTTTTCTAACCTGATTCATTGAAATATGTTTCTGTTTTTCTACCAGTACCATGTTGTTTTGGTTACTGTAGCTCTGTAGTATAATTTGAAGTCAGGTAGTGTAATGCATCCAGTCTTATTCTTTTTGTTTAGGATTGCTTTGGTGATTTTGGCTCTTTTTAGCTTTCATATGAATTTTAGAATAGCTTTTTATAAAGCAAAAAAAACAAATGAAAAAAATATTCCTGATGTGAGGTTTAACAGGAATAGCATTGAATCTGTAAATTGCTTTGAGAAGTATTGTCATTTTAACAATAGTGAGTCTTCCTATCCATGAGCACAGAATTTTTTTTTCCATTTGTTTCATTTTTTCATTTTTCATTACATCATCTCTGATGTCTTTCAGCTGTGTTTTGTAATTATCTTGCAGAAATTATTCACATCCACGGTTAGCTGTATTCCTAGGTATTTTTTTATGACTATTGTGAATAAAATTGCATTATTGATTCACCTCTCAGCTTGGATGCTACTGATGTATATAGAAATGCTACTGATTCTTGTACATTGATGTTGTATCCTGAAACTTTACTGAAGTTGCTTATCAGTTCTAGATGCTTTCTGGTGGATTATATAGAGTTTTCTAGGTACAGAATCATATCATCTGTGAAGAGAGATAGGTTGACTCCTCTTCCTATTTGGATGCATTTTATTTCTTTCTCCTTCCTGATTACTCCAGCTGTGATTTCCAGTACTTTGTTGAATAGGACTGCTTTCAGTGGGCATCCTTGTCTTGTTTCACTTCTCAAGGGGAATCCTTAGAGCTTTTTTTCTTTTTTTCCTTTTTTTTTGAGATGGAATCTCACTGTTGTTTCTCAGGCTGAAGTATCATGGTATGCTCTTGGCTCACCACAACCTCCACCATCTGGTTTCAAGTGATACTCCTGCCTCAGCCTGCTGAGTAGCTGGGATTGTAGGCATGAGCCAACATGCCTGGCTAATTTTGTATTTTTAGTAGAGACAGGATTTTTCCATGTTGATCAGGCTGGTCTGGAACTCCTGACCTCATGTGATTCGCCCACCTCAGACTCCCAAATTGCTGGGATTACAGGCATGAGCCACCATATCAGCCACTTCCAGCTTTTGGCCATTCAGTATGATGTTGGCTGTGGGTATGCCGTAGATGGCTCTTATTATTTTAAGTTATGTTCCTCTGATGCCTTATTTGTTGAAGATTTTAACATGAAGAAATGTTGAATTTTATCAGAGGTCTTTTCTGCATCTATTAAGATGATTATATATTTTTGTGTTTAATTCTGTTTATACGTTGATTGATTTGTGTATGTTAAATCAACCATGAATTTGCAATTCAAATAGTTGTTTTTCATATTGCAAGTTGTAAAATCACCTTCCTCATCCAAAATAAAGTAATTTTCAAAAAAATTTGTAGGGATAAAAAATTTATATCTGTATTCTATTTTATATATATATATATATATTTATTAATATATTACATGTAAAATATAATAAAGTTCTGTATTTGTCTTGATGAAAGGCATACAAACTCCCTTAGACCAATATTTAAGGTCATGTAAGAGCTGAATAATTTTAAGTGATCTAATTATTTACCTTCAAAAGCTATAATCCCATTCCTAAGTGACAGAATAATAATTTTTCACAATGCCTCACACTTTTGCTGCTTCTGTATAATAATCCAGAGTATTTCCCCTTCCTGATTTGAGTGCCTCGTCTCATCCATTCATAGCTCATCCATGTTATAAAGACAAACTCAAAGGCTCCCTTCCAAGAATGTTCCCTGAATCGCCTTTATAGAAATCTTCATTTTGCTTTGGAAACCACAGCATTTAAAATTTTTTCTAAGAGGTGTTAACATTTTCAATCTGGTATTATAATTTCTATGGCCATATACTATATGTATTACCTCATAAGCTTTTTAAATAAGCCATCAGTACTGTAACTGATTTTTTTTTCTAATTTTCAAAGCATTTTTCACTTTCTTGCAGTAGGTGTTTCATTTACAATTTTTGAATCATGAATAATATTAGTTTAGTGTAGAAAAATGACTTCTCAGATTTTGCCTTGTCAGAAAGGCAAACCTCTCTCTCAAAGCATATTAAATATGTACTTAAAGCCCCTAAATAGAATGATATCAATGGACCTTATTAAATCAATAATAAGAGATTCTATTGCAACAGAATGATGCAAAATTAATTATTTCTATTATAAAACATAAATTTTAAACATGGTAACAGGATAATACATAAAGTTCCTTTAATAAGCACTTAATTCCAAGAGGCTAAACATGTGTACAAAGGTACATTAAATCACAGTATAGAAGTATAATAGAAGCATGTACTCGATCTATTTTAAAAATCTCCATAACATATTTGCATAGGGTCATTCAGGCCCCTTCAGTATTTTTCGGTGCTTACTTTGAGCTTGACTCTTCCAGCTTTTTTTTCATTGCCTTGGATCATTTTCATTACCATCCCCTTTTTCTCTCTATTTTTTTTCTTTTTTTGCAGCATCATAGTTCAAATGGGATTTTTAATAATCCAGTTAAAGTTACACAAATTATTCTTTCTGAGAAAATATTTTAACTTTTACCTAGTTTACAGTCCTTCTGTGTGGAGCAATCCCACATGCATCTGTCTCCACAGTAACTACAGTAGTTTCAGTTTGTCTCTTGTATCCTTTTTCCTCTGCCTTCCATTATTTTCTCTGTTCCTTAAAAAAAAAGTCTTCAAATAATTGTATAATCTTCTGCTTTCTGGCTTCATCCAGTTCCTGGAGTCTTTTTAACATTATCACTTTATATCTAAGTTGGATTTCTTAAAACCTGTAGACAGATATACTAAAAATGTTCTTTGCTATCGCTTATAATGTTCTCTTGCCATGGCAATTTAGTCACATTTGTTGAGTATTTATAGGCTTGTGATATTTTACATGAAGTAATTTTGTAATAAAATCAAATCATTGTACAGCTACAAAAAAGTTATTGTCTTCTCTAGAAAGTGGCATAGAGTCCAAACTTTTATATAATGGGGGAATATTTTTCCTCTTGTTAATCTTGAAGTTATCGCTTTTATTAAAAGTATACTGTAAGAGTAGATAAGAGACAGCATATGGAAAGCTATCATTGTGATTTGGAAAGGAATAATATCACACATATTTAAAAATTACATTCTTAATGTAATAAGTGTAAAAGCAGAAAGCAGGAAGCATATATGAAAGTAAAACAGTATGAGGCCTAGATATTTTTAAATGGAAGAGATTTATATGAGAGTGTAATTAAAACAATAATGCTGATTCTTCCAGGCACAGTGGCTCACAGGTGCAATCCCATCACTTTAGAAGGCTGAGGTGGGTGGATCGCCTGAGGTGCGGAGTTCAAGGTCATCCTAACCAGCATGGAGAAACCCTGTTTATAATAAAAACACAAAATTGGCCTGGTGTGGTGGAGCATGTCTGTAATCCCAGCTACTGGGGAGGATGAGGCAGAAGAATTGCTTGAACCCGGAGGCAGAGGTTGTGGTGAGCCAAGATAGCGCCATTGCACTCTATCCTGGGCAACAAGAGTGAAACTCCATCTCCAAAAAAAAAAAAAATACTAATTCTACGTGAAAACAATTATCTTAGTATAAATATGTGGTAGTAGTAGGCAGGATCTTGTAAGGGCAAGGGGAACTCAAACCATTACTTGATTTAAATAGATGTTTTATAAAGCTTCGTAAAATTATAAGTGACAACAAATTATAAGCACCCTTCTGTCAGAAACTAAACCAGGTAGTATTTTCTTTTGCAGAAAGTATTCCTAGTCAAGTTTATTGTACCTTTGTAAGATATGAATTGATGTTTCCTTCAATTAAAATATGAGAACTTCATTTCAGCCTAGTTAACAAAAAAGTTGAAATTAATTCCCTCAACTGAAACACCTAAGGCAAAACTAAGTTCAGAAATAAATGGACATGAATTCAAACAATATCATCTGCTGTCTTTCTTCATCTCTCAGATAAACCCATTCCATGTAGGAAACATGGACTATTGACAGTTTACTTTCACATTTTTTTTTTCTCAAATAGCAACTCCAACTTTCCTGCCCTTAAATCTGTCAGTTTCTTAGAGACAACTCTGATTTGATTACCTTAGGCCAAATTGAACCACTCACTGTAGTAAGAAGGAAAGGATACTTTAATTATGTCATCCATGTGTATATATATATGATATATATATATGATATATATATCATATATATTATATATATTTCATATATATCATGTATATGTATTATATATATTTAATATATAAAATATATATTATATATATTTAATATATATATATATTTAATATATATATATATGTATATATATATATATATATTATTGAAGAGGTCCTGCTCTTGTTGCCCAGGCTGGAGGGCTGGAGTGCAATGCTGGGATCTCAGCTCATTGCAACCTCCACCTCCCTGCAACCTCCGCCTCCTGAGTTCAAGCGATTCTCCAGCTTCAGACTCCCAACTATCTGGGATTACAAGCACCTGCCCCCACTCCAGGGTAGTTTTTGTGTTTTTAGAGATGGGGGTTTCACCATGTTGGCCAGGCTGGTCTTGAAATCCTGACCTCAGGCGATCTGCCCCCCTTGGCCTCCCAAAGTGCTGGAATTATAGCCGTGAGCCACTGTGCCTGGCAGAGAGAGATTCTTTACCAGAAGAAAGGGTAAGATGTTCCAGGTAAGCATCAAAATAAAACAAACAAATTGATGTCCATTACATACCTGACATTCACATTTTCCTGAACATTTGTTGCCATGTTTGATGGGTTTTTACTGACACTAACTAAAAATTGCTTTTACTTAATAAATATATCATATAAATGGTTGCATTTTCTCTTATATTGCATTAATTTCTAGTCACATATTAAGTCACTGTCAATCCTAGCAAACCACACAGTAATCCAGATGTATTTTAAAAGCATATTTTAATTTGTATCTTTTTTTCCATTTTACCACATTCTTCTGTACCTAAAGAAAAGTGTTTTATTTTTACTTTAGGCTAATTTTCATATCATCATATAGTTTTTCTAGCATTTTCCCTTCTTGTTTCATCTAAAACATAAAATATTTCCATTTATTAGTTAATATTAAAGTCTTTCATGTCTAGGGTATGAATTATTATAAACATCTCTTTTGGACTTGGGCCCAATGAGTTAATAATTAAAGACTCAACCATGTAATCTCTAGGCAGGCATTTGCAAATATCATTCAGTAACAATATTTTCCTTTAATATTCTGTAGTGTCCCACTTTCTATACGTTATCTTCTGAGTTTTACTTCCCTAGAGATATAGTTAGAAAAATGTTCAAAACTTATGCTATGAGTTTGGAGAGCTATTTTGTTATCACCATTATCCTAGCTTCTGTATTTTCTTGGTACAGCTGCCAAAAGAATGTAAAACATAATTGTTTAGAATTGTTTTGATTCACAACTACTTCACCCAATAATCAAGTTATTTTTCAAATATACTCCAAAACTATGATTATCTTGCTTATTTTTATTTCATTGCAATTGATAACATAATTTTATGTATATTAAAGCAAACCATATTGACAAAATGCTTAAAAGGAAAACACTAAAGTCAGCCAAGTGAGATCAAATCCAAAACTACATGTTAGCCGTAATGTAATTAATGTCATATTATCAGTAACATTAAATTAATATTTTAACCTATCATGACAATTTTGATGGCCTTGTCAAAATCCAAGTGATTTCAAGTAAAATTGAAGAGACAGTTTCAAAACAATATTTTAATAAATAATATAAATATTTACCTAAAATATACTTGTCTTCAAGATTTCTTAAAACTGTATTTAAGTTACCTTTTGAAAATATATTTTGTATCCATTTCCAACATATGTTAATTATGCTTTTCTAAGAGATATTGCAAAATTGTTTTAATAATGTCATTGTCTTGATGTTATATTTGAATCACTTGATGTTGGAAGATGAAAGAAATATGCCGGTACTGGGCTGTAATTTTATTTATTCTCTTGGTACATCCTATTACAGCTAATAAATTCCAACATAAATGACATTAAATTATCTGTCCTAATGATTTATAGAAGGTCTTGAAACATAGATTTTATGTATAAAAAAATAAGAATGTTTTGTTATTGTTTATAATATCATCTTGATGGTTTTCATACAATAGGACTATAAAATACAACATGACTAATTTGTTTTAGGCAAGGATCTGATTTATTAATACATTGTATTATTTTATATTAAAATTAATCCTAACATTTAATTGCATATATTAGCATATCACACGCTTATGTTAAATATATCAGTAAACTCAATTCTTTTCAAAATATGTTTATATATTAATATACAGATAAATATATATGTTTATATACACAGACATATGTGTGTACACTTATATGTATGTCTACATACAAAAATACTGCTAGTACTTAGAAAAATTTCCATATACACTATATTTGAACGAAGACTCCCAACAAAATCAAGCAAGTAGAAATTATTTTATAACCTGTGATTAAAAATATATGTAAGCAGCTTTCAAAACCTTTCATAATATTGTAAATATGAAAATGCTTTCAGAGAAAAAAATTTACTTTAAGAAGATACTCCAGTTTCTAAAAGGAATGCTCTAAATTCTGATTAGGTTTTTTCCTTCAAGAGTTTAAAAAAAATTTGTATATCAGAGTTCTATAAGTTACTTTTTCTGTCAGTGAAATTAATCGTTACACAAGAATAAAATTGACATTTCAAATATTATGGTTGCCTTCCATTTTCACAGTGCAGTCTTAGAATATAATCATTACTGAAAGTGTATGTTTCAAAGCATACAATTGCAGTAACATTTTATACTGCAGATTATTTATTTATTTTTACTTATGCACTATGCTATGAATTTACTGATGTGCTGAGAGAAATTGGTGCCATGTAAAATAAATATTTAAAGAAATGTTCATTACTTCTTTATGTGCTTATTTCCTTTATTATTCAGGTAGTGCAAAAATGCTGCCTGGAAAACAAACATAGAACTGGGTGGCAGTAAAGGCTAACTTCTGATTTTGCCTTTTAATATTTCTCCTCACAGAAACACCATAGTAGTAAGCTCAAATAAGCAAAATAGCTTTATTGAATAGACAATTCCTGATGCAAGAGAGCACACAATTGCATCCAGTATGTTCTGAATATTTTAGAAAATGAATAAGCAACACAACATTACATGATATTTGGCTTAAGGTAATTAAGCATCAATGCCACAACTACTGCTGTGAAAAAGCTATCAAATGTTATTATATGGCAGGTTGCATTGTGTGGAGTAAATGAGAGAAAAGTTTTTAGCTCTACTCAATGCAGATATTGACTGTTCTGTCTTCAAGGTTTTTAAAATGGGTATTCTGTGATACAGCTCTGTGATTCATTCTGATCTCACAATGACAACATAACATAAACAACCAGAAAGATCAATCTATTTGAAAGGAGTTTAGGGTAGTTATACGAAACTCAACAACAGACTGAAATCATTGAGCATATTAAAAAAAGAAAATCTTTCCCAGGAATTGAGATTTAAACATCAGGTACTTGAAGATTTTAAACAGATATATAAGCAAAGGAGAGATATTTGGACACAGGCTAAACCAACTAGGATAAGAACATATTCAACAAAATATTATTCAGATTTGCAAGAAAAGTTCCCGGTGATATAGGTGATTTTTACCACCATTTTTTTGGTAAGAAGAAACCAGAAATTGTCAGAACTTAATTTATGCTATTATTTATTTTAGGTACAGAATTATTTATAAATACATAGTGTTTTTATTATAAAACACAGACATTAATTTATTTTACTGTTCTTACTTTACTAGAGTGTATTTTAATTTGTTGAGATGTGAATCACATACTCTAATATAAAGGCAGATGTTTAGATTTTGATGTTGGTCTGTATTGATAGGGTTCTACCCTACCAACAGTCCATCCTTGAATTTGTAGGATTTAAATGCCCCTCGATTAAATCATTATTGAGATATGATATTATTCTAAGAAATAAGAGTAGATAGGGGTTAAATGAGCTATGTGGAATACATCTTTATATATTCTAAAGTGATCAGCAAGACAAAATTTTGTAGATAACAGTGTTGCCTGCAACAATTGTTGTATTTCACGTACACAAGATGTTCTTGTGCCTCATATTTAAAAAAGTGTTCAAAATTATTATTTTTAAAAAGAAAAATGACATTGTATTGTTGAGATAAGTGAGGTGAGATTTAAAATGTTATTATAAAATAAGCCGTATCTAATACCACAAATGCACTGTTTTAATTTATAAGTGAATACATCAATGTGACTTTGTATATGGGGAAATATGAATGTTTTCTATTAATTCTAATAAAAAATAGAACTTTAAGCATTTTTTTGAAAAGAGAATCGTGAAATATATAGCAGTTTAAGTACGAGTGGCTACATGGCAAAATATATATATTTCCAGTTAATAATTCACTTCAATTTTAATATATATTGCACATTATATTGGGAAGCATTTTAATGGTAATTTTAATAGATCATTAATTTCAATAGTATTTTAGCATCACAGTCATCAATTAGCCATGATATACAGTAACAATTTTTAGTGAAACTGCCTAACCAGTTTTTTATATTTTATAATAAAAAAACCCTTAATAATTGATATTTAATTTTCTATTAAAAAATTAAATTGTAATTTAAGCCAAAGGTGCCAGTATATTGCCACATTCTTCACTCTTTTCAAGTAATGAATAAAAACCAAAAATATAAATTATTTGTACTTGGTTAAGATTTTATATCTTCACATAAATAAAAATCACATCCCATTTTTTCTTAACTATATCCTTCTACAATCAATGTTTTAAGTTAAAGCAATGTGATAAAGGACATCAATTCTCATTCTAGATAAACCTTTCTGTGACCAACTCCAAAAACATATTCACCATTCAAAATATTTAAAGTAGTTTTCCAAACTTAATTCATTTAAAAATGTTCTTAGGCACATTTAAGTTGGACGGAGGCCAGCAATACACTTTAGAAACATAGATTATGATGCGGTACTCCAGAAAAGTAGGATATAGTCTTAATAAAGTCAATGGGAAGTGAATAAATGGGGGAGGAAGGATATGTATATGTAAATATGTACATATTGAAGAAAGTCAACTGAAATAAATATGTATTTTATAAAAATAAATTATATACACATAACACATTTATTGAATCATCTGCCTGGCACATAATTTATATATTTCAAATTAGTAATATATCTAGTACATACAATTATTTACAATTTAATGATGTCAAATTATGGCTTAAAGAAATTCAAACACATGTCCAAGATCAAATTATTAAATGACCGGGCATAGTCCTAGACCCAGTATTGAGTGATATCTAACCATTATTCTTGACTACCATAACATCTGGTCACATAGAAATTTCTAAATATAGAGATACGTTTATTTGGAAACAAGGGCTTTGGATTAGGTAGCTATTGATGCAAAGAATAATGGGGGAGATGTGAAGAACTGAAAATTCCATGTAAGAGGAACAGCTCAAGCAAAGGCCTGAGAGAGAGAGAGAAAAAAGAGCATCTTCTGGATTTGAAGACACACTACAAAAAGGAACTTAGCTTTATTTGTAATAATGCACTACCACCACTAAATGTTTTCCATAAGGAAAATATCATATTAATGTGAAGCTGAATCTAAAAATCACAACAGAACTCTGAGATGAAGATAAATATCCAGAAAGGAGACCTGTGCAGTAAAACATTAACTGCCAGGAAAGGGCCAGGAGGCCAATGAATCCTTACTTACCTATGCTTTTGTTATCACCCTCTGTTAAAGGGTGATAATCCCAGGGTGACTGCCCGGCTCCTCCTGACACATGCTTGCTAATTGTTGACCTCCTGTAGAATGCAACATCCTTACTGTTTATCAGGCCCAGAATATCCCTGTCCACATCATGCTGATATTTCAGTCTGATTACCAACCTGTCAGCCAGGATACAAAATAGATAAATTACCCAAATAGATAAATAACCTTTAAGGAAATTTATCTATTTTGTATCCTGGCTGCCAGGTTGACTTGTCCAAGAAACACCTCTGCAGTATGTTCCAGCAGAGAAAGCCTTAGCTCACGCTGCAGAGCGGTGAGCCAGCTCTTCAGGCCTTGAGGACTCACGGAAATCTGCAGAGGCAAAATTGTTAGGGCATTCATTCAGATGTTCTCGTTTTATGTTTTAACATCTTAGGTTTCCCCAACCGGTGTAGCCGGGTTTTTTCTTGGATGCTGGTGATCCTTGTGGGCTCTTGGCCTCCAGCCTCTGAAGGAAAAAGGGGTGGGGCCACTGCAGGTGGGCTGTATGCTCCTAAAGAGAATACTGGACCCAAAAAGTGTTGCACAAAGGAGATGTTATTTAGGTAGAGAAAAGAAAAGGAAAGGAGAAGAGAAAGGCTTCCACGAAGAGTGTGTAGGGGATTCCAGAGGGGAAATCCCAGAGGGAGCTCCGCCCTGTGGGAGGGGATTCCAGAGAGTTGGAAATCCACGGCAGGTGAGGGAGCATGGACTTCTATGCTGGGAGAAACCCCCACGTTGTCCAAGACCCTAAGGGGGCCAGTGAAAGGAGCCCCTTAGAACTTCCGCTGGAGTGATTGACTTTTGGTTTCTTCCCGCACCCCTGAAATTCAAACATAAACCATTGAGTCTCCCAGATGGAGAGAGATGGGAGGGAAATTCGTGCCCTTAAAGCTCCGGCCCCTCATGGACCCGGAAAGAGAACTCATTCCCTCACCAGGGTCCTGATCTTGCCATAACAAAGCTGCCTGGGTGAGAATTTAGGCATCTTTCCCATTTCGTAATCCTTGCTATCAGATACTGCCCTTGCTCCTGGCTGTGTTAACTATCGCAGTGCAGGATGACACAGCTTTGCTGTCAGCTACTAAACTCCCTAAGGGGCAGGATGTGTGCATGGGCGGTGACCCCTTCAGATCAAGACGGAGTTCTAATCCGTGAGGAAAGGGAGGGGAGGACGAGGTAGGCAGAAAAAGCTTCAAATGAGGCTTCGCCCTGATAATGTCTGCTAGGCTATTGCTGGGTTTTCAAGCAAATGTTTCCCATTAAAGGCATTCTACATCAAGCAATGTTAGTGTTCTGGTACACTTGCTGTGCTCAGTATTAGTTGGAAGTAGGTCTCTCTAAAGAATTAACATTTGAGCAGAGTCCTGAATGATGAAAAGAAATTAGTAATTGACTGGTCTAAGCTGCCAATTTTGTCTCTTCAATATATCAGAGGCACTCAACTGTGAGCACCCAATTTCAAAGTAGTTATAATTATTATTTATCCTATATATCTCAAATGACAACATACTGAATCACATAGTACATCCCTTTCAGGTGTGTTCCCCTCCAATTTGCCACATTGGTGGTATGTCATCATCCTGCTGGCGCCCTATTAGTTCTATTAACTAGAAAGCCGCATATTTAAAACGTGGCATATGATAGAGCGATCAGATCCCATGGTAATGTGTTCACCACTCCACCTCTTCTGACATAAAGTTGGTTCAGTGGATTAAGGTGGTGTCACAAATCATACATTTATCGTTCCATAAAGTGAGTGATGATCACTTTACCTCCATCAGTGAAGTGCTGCTACTTGGCTGCTTCTTTCAGGAATTATATTACAGTCAATTTGAGAGCCCAGTTCTGCAACAGCATCTCCTACTTTTAGTATTAGCCTACAGGGAAAACACCTGCCAGTAAGCTTCTTTATGATATCAGTACCCTCCTCAAATAGGCTGTTATTTCCACCATTGTAAATGGAGTGCCATACCTGTCTTGTATGGGGACCACGATTGCTGGTTTCTTGTGTCTTACGTTTGGCATTTCTTACTTCTCTGAGACTTTGCTCCTTTCATTCATTCTCAGCCTTTGCTCTTCTGCAAGCACCATTTCGTTTAATGAGGGTCATTGCTACTTTCTTAGTTTCCATGTGCCAACTCAACTCCACATGCATCAGAATTGGCCCTGAGGACCATTCCAGAACATTAAGTCCCAAGTTACAGGAGAGGGCTCAGATATTGACAAAATCCATTGTCCACTTTTAAAATGTGTGTGTGCCTTCACATATCTCATTTAGCTCGCTTCAAATATTGACTCCTATGCATAGTCTTATGGTCCTGTGAGTATATATTTTCTAGGTTCTGCAGCTCCTCCAGTTTAAAATTCATTTTTTATTTTATTAGACACAGCACATTTCTGTTGTTGTTGTTTTTGTTTTTCTTCATGTTAAGAGTAGAACTTATTTATTGGTCTGCTGGCACAGACGGAAAGTATGTCAGATTCTGAGAAGAGAATTGCCCTGCCAGTAAGCCTCTTCATAATCATCAAGCAAAGGTCTGCCACTATCCTCTGAAAAGGGATCCAAGCATTCAGGATCACGGCGCATCTACCCTTGCATCCCCATGCCAAATATCACTTCTCTATTCGTTCCTCTGCTTGTATTGACTATGGCACAGGGAATGCTCTTAGGCTAAGAATTCTGTCTTCTCTGAATTTCTATTGCTTTCTACAATTATGTTCTATGCCTGATATCAAACTGTCTTCACTAACTGCAGAAAATGATGGTTTCTTTAACAACTGCCAAAGAGGCATTCTGATTTTCATAAATTGCTTTTAACTGTTGATTAATAGATCTGAGCCTATCACTTTTTCAGGTAAATTAATCTTTGGAGCTTAGCAACACCAATTCTACCATTATACTGTCCTTGCCAGCTCTCTCATTAATCTCAAACACCTGCGACATTGCATTGCCAGCGCCTCTTCTTGCTATATCCCATTCTAGCCCATCATAGATGAAGCTTTAGCAATTATACTGCTACAGCATTTTGAGGACTGTCCAGACTCTATTTGGAATCAGTGTTGAGATCCTTATTGCCATCTAGAATTACATCCTCCAGGGCTCTTTCTTAGGATTGGAATAATAAAGAATAAAAATGTCAAAAAAGGGTTAAAAATAGTTATAAATCCTATCAAACAATATGAAAATCCTAAACTCCCAAAAAGCAACAAATATAATGGTTTAGTAACATATTTCACACACTACAAAGAATGGCATTGTGACAAAAATGATAGTAAAAGTGAAATCATCTTTAAGCTAGGCTGTTTAAAATGGTCAAGTTACCATCTCCTGCTGTGGTGCACTGAGAATAGCAGAACGTCACTTTTGTGACATTTATGCCCATACTACATTAACCTGAATTTAACCATGAGGGTATATCACACAAAGCCAAATTGAGGGGCATTTTACAAAATAACTGGCCTATAATTTTTTTAAAAATGTCAAGGTTCTGAAAAGCTGAGACTGCTTGGGGAACTATTCCAGATTAGAGAAAACCAAAGAGATGTGAAGACTAAATGTGTTGTTTTATACTGGATTGCAACCCGAAGCAGGAGCAGAAATTAAAACAAACATTTTGCAAGAAATAACACAAAAGGAACACACTTGGTGGTATCTAAATAATGTCTATTGAACAGATAACAGCTCAATATTAATTTCCTAATTTTGATAACCACAGCATTGATATACAGGACAATGTTCTTCATTTTAGTAAATGCAAAATGAATTATTTAGGGGATAAGGAGTGTCAACTTACTCTCCATAGTTGAGAAGATAATAATACATATGTGGAGATTTAGAGAAAATTATAAAGCAGATGTGAAATGTTAACACTTGGGGAATCTTTATGAAATTTATATAAGAGTTATTTGTATCTTTCTTGCAATACTTTCCTAAGTCTGAAGTTATCTCAAAATGAATGGGTTAAACACAGCAATTGATACCAANAAAAAAAAAAAAAAAAAAAAAAAAAAAAAAAAAAAAAAAAAAAAAAAAAAAAAAAAAAAAAAAAAAAGAGATAGAGAAGAAATCATAAATAGGGCAAATAGAATTATTTTAGATACAAAAGATTCTTATTTATTTTTGGCTAAAATACTATACTTGTATAATAATCTTAACCTTAACAGCTTTGAGAATTTTTCACTGAATACAGCACTTTTTTTTACAGTGCATGTAACAGCATAGAAATTAACAAGAATAAGTGGAGGAACACAGAAGGACAAACTGCTTCAAAACACTAATATAATCACAAAACAAATCATCACTTTATTTTATAATTTCTTCCCTAGTGCATGGAATTATTTAAGCTGATGTTTAAAATGCATGAAATGCATGTGTTTATATAAGCAGAACTGCAGATGCAGTCATATTTGTTGGAGTTAAGCTTTTTCGCACTTTTTCTTAATTAACTAGTAGTAATTTAATATGACTGGCAAATTTAAGCCTCAGCTTTAACTAATACAAATTATGATAATTATACTGTACAAATAAATTCTCTTTTTGGTTATATGATGAATCATTGATTTTCTCTTCATTTCTGTTCTTGAAATGTTTGAGTCCTGTTACTTTGTTCCATATGATGATTCTTGTTAGTTTCAGTTCAGTGGTGAATGAAGTGACTTAAGCAGTCCATCAAATTTTTTGTTCTTGTCATACAGAGAAATTTCTGTACAGAAAATTTATAAATTACAGTTCTAAACCTCTAATATTTTCAAATGATCAAAACTCCCAAATCAGTTTTTTTAAAATCATGTGTTTTAAAAATATTCCTTTTCCTGGGTTTGGTGAAGCAGAGAAACATAATTCAAACTTATTTATTTCTTCCACTGAATTGTGAATATCACATATGCTATCAATTGGTGTTTTTATTATTTTACCCTGATATGGTTTGGCTATTTGTCCTCACCCAAATCTCACCTTGAATTGTAATAATCCCCATGTGTCAAGGGTGGAACCAGGTGGAGATAATTGAACCATGGGGGCAGTTTCCCCCATTCTGTTCTCATGATAGGGAGTAAATTGTCACCAGATCTGATGGTTTTATAAGCATCTGGCATCTCCCCTGCTGGCACTCATTCTCTCTCCTGGCACCCTGTGAAGAGGTGCCTTCCACCATAATTGAAAGTTTCCTGAGGCCTCCCCAAACCATGCTTAACTGTGAGTCAGTTAAACCTCTTTATAAATTACCCAGTCTTGGGTGTCTCTTCATAGCAATGTGAGTACAGACGTGACCTAAGCATAAAAGAGTAAATACTGTTATCAAAGCTTATTGTAACCTTGAACTCCTGCTCTCAAGAGGATCCTCCTGCCTCAGACTTCCCAATAGCTAGTACTACAGGCAGGCACCATAAAACCCAGATAATTCTTTTTTCAGTATAGAGACAGGTCCTCACTATGTTGCCCAGGCTAGTCTTAAACGTTGGCCTCAAGCAATCCTCTCACCATGGCTTCTGAAAAGGCTAGGTTTATAGACATGAGCCACCGTGTGTCTGCCTTTCATGTGCTAATTAAAAACAAGGTAAGATTATCCCTTCCTTAAATATATCCAGTAAGCAAAATGTATGAAGAAAGTATACAGTGAGGTGTAATTCAACAAGCAGCCTACAAATATAATTTAAAATAATTGCAGTTTTAAGAATCATGTGTCAGCCAGTCATGGTGGGTAATGCTGTACTTCCAGCTCTGAGAGGCTGAGATGGAAGGATCACTTGAGGCCAGGAGTTTGTGACTAGCCTAGGCAACATAAGGAGGCCTCATTTCAAAAAAGAAAAAGTGATTTAAAAATTTAAAAAGGGAATAAAATAAAACTAAAAAAAAAGTTATTTTCCATGTACAAAAAATTTCTGATTGAATACACCAATAAAATTGGAAATTGCTTGAAGGGCTACTTCCTGGAAATTGTTTTAAATGTCAAAGGATAAAGCTCTCATACTTTATAACAAAATTATACTGTTATAAAACTTTTTAAAATTTAGTTTCTATAAAAAAATCCCACCTATGCTTCAGATGATTTTCATCTCTTAGATGTTATTATTTTCTGTATTCCATGTTCACTATGTGGTAATTTTAATGTTATACATATTAATCTAATTACAGGCGAGAACATTTCAGTAACAAGGAAACGTCAAATTAAAAAAAAAAACCTTCAATTTCAAAATCTCAGGTTCTCACTATTCTAAACTTGTTCTATTGAAAAATATCATTTTAATAGCCAATATACTAGATCTGCTATGAACTAGCTGTAGAAGCAATGAGCAAGGCATTCCCACCTTCCGATTTCTGCACCCTGACCTTTAAAGTAGTTGGACTAAATGAAACACAAAAGTCCCTTTCATTAAAAGAAAAACTCTTGATTTTTTTTCTTTGTGCAAACAAAGAAACTATATTTGATTCTCCTTGCTACATAGCGAATATTTATTATGTCGTTATGTTACTTTGCTTAAAAATATATTTCTGAATTCATATATCATTATGTAATTATTAGCCTAGGAACACAAATTATCAGTACCCTTAAAAACCATATTTCCCAGAGAGTTGTATCCAAAGCTTGTATACCTAAAAGTGTTTATTATACATAATGTCCAAAGCCTCTTCTATCACTTGCTGTCATTGTGTGTGTGTTTGTTATCACTTGATATCACCTGCTTTGTAATAACAGATGTTGGCACTTTCTTTAGGTGCCTTTGTTTTTTTTCACTTACACCTTGTTCTGATGTCCTATTCTATATTACAAATTATTTAAGAAAGAAAATTATATTTCTTGTGATCATGACAAACCTTTGAATAAAATAGTTATATGTAATAATTCCCTTATATTGATTCGTAAAAAATTAGGGAATTTCCATTTTTCCTTTAAAGTTTCATCTGAATTAAATTGAGTGTTTCAACAAATTAAGGTACATTTTCAGAGAGGGATGAGCATGGACTCTCCTTAGCCATCATTTATTGTGCTGATCATAATTATTTTTTCTGATTTGTATTCCACAGAGGCCACTAAAATGTTTTTTTTTTTTTGTTCTGTTATATCGGGTCTCTTTAGGTCTAGTAGCTTTCTGTGTTCTGTGTGGTTTACTCTTGTATGCACAGGACATAATTTGTAGTCCCTCCTCCATGCTGTGTTCATGGAATTCTACAATATTAAGACAAGCACTTCTTATTTGTTATGCATGGTTACAAAAACATCATCCTTTAAAAGAAGATGAACCCAAGAAACTCTATAAAGCCTGTCCCAGGACCACATGACCATTTCTCAGTGTAATCATGTACTGTTCCTTTTTAAAGAAACAGTAGAAAATGAGGCAGAAGTTTCTTTGCTTTTGAATCATTCAAATCTCTCTGAAGATAGGTGAATGCTTTCTTTTAGGCTTTAACACCTTGGAATAGCAGGCACAAGCCCTCTTCTCTTGGAACGATTTCTAATTCCCTTTGAACTTTTTTCTCCTCCCAACACAGGTGGGGCCAGTATAGTCTCTGGAGTTCCCATACATGTCAGGGCCTTTCAATGGTATGTGTTTTCAGTCAGCTTCTCTAAATGCAAAGTCTGTGATAGTGATTTTTCCCCCCACTGGCTCAAGTGATGTTTCAAGGTGAAAGCAATGATGAGAGAGTCTTGGAGGAACACTCAGCAAGCCTGTATCTCAGTTGAAGACAAGCTTCCGTCTGACACCACAAAAAGATTCTAGGCAAAAATTGTACAATAGAGTTTGTCCTACCTTGAGGAAGGGTCACTCACTGCTTCAGGTATAAGAAGGAAAGACAACTCTGACCTGTTGGAAGAAGAGAGTGCCAAGGCTGCAGAGAAGGATCAGCTCGGAATTGTTAGCAACCAATATATATCAGCTGGGGGGATAGATACACTGCTTAAGGGGTCCTGGGCATCCCCGATAAATGGCTAATGGTGATAATGCAACTCTATTTGTGTTCCGTCAAAGAAATACTTGAAATATAGATTTAGGTGCTCTGAGAAGTGACCCCATGAAGCACTCATGAGGAATCAAAAAGTATGAGACAAGGGAAAAGACACTTATCAGTTCATTACTGTGCATAATCAAATTGTAGACAAATGAGTTGGGGCTCTCTAGCTTCCCTGGGGAGTTACCTCTCCTTTTCTGGGTTAGTACGAAATTGATGCTGAATGATTGCAATGCAAGAAAGTTCTCAGGAACAGGAAGTAAAAACGTGCTCTTCAAATGGGAAGCTGTTTATGTGCTGGGAAAAAATTTAATATAGTTGCCTATAAACTGAAGTGGACTGTAGTGCACGAATTGTGTATGCTATGCTATCTCTTGTACTATCCTATTTTACCCAAGGTCCACACTGAGTCCCCAGGGTGAGGATGCAATATTCAGGCTTCCAGATTAGCTAGTATCAACCTCTAAAAGAATATTTGAAACAGGAAGGATGGCGAAAATTTACACTCCTATGGCTATAGCCGGTCCCCAGACAATTTTGTGCATTCATAACTTTCCTCTGCCACTATCTGTTTCACAGTCTCATTTATCTTGGCCAGCATTCCACTGGCCCAGGTACTTTGCCTGGGGAGTTGACTTAGATCTTAATTCCTCAGAGATCTGATTTCTTGATTATCTATTTTTGTTTTTTTTAATTACCCCATAGTTGCTTTAATTACCAATCCACTGTTATCACAAGAAAAGGAAGCACAAGTGAGAGCTTGCATTAAATCCTTCAACTGCACATAATGGTTTCGTTGCCCTTTATACAGCTGCAATTTTAGCACATTAATAAATGAGCTTCGATTAGTCTTTTCATGAGAGGAAACCCTGTCTTTGGATTCTGACCTATCATCCTGAGGATCCCACAACAAAGGAGAAGAAGTTACGGTGTCTCATGTGCTGGAGCCTTTGCTGCACCCTCTGTTCAAAGCATTTTATCTTTGGGCCCCACAGTCTCTAATCCCACAAACTCCAATACTGCACAGATGAGAACCTAAAATTCCCCAAGTGAGACAACAGAAATGATGAAGAAAGAAGGCATTCTTCTTTCTACCCTTTGATTCCAAGACTAGTTATTGGGAACAAACAGCGGCAGCATGAAGAGTTGCTGTTGTTACACATATACCAGCGTTCCCAACTCCACATCCTATATTCGTCAACGTGATGCATTTTTCTGAGCCTTTGAAAGGCTATTTAAAATTCTATCATATCAGCATTGCACAGGCGATATGAGCAGAAATGATCCTTCTATGATCTTGTGCCCTTCATTGTTTTTCCTTCACTAGAAAGTTACCCTCCTCTTGGACTGAGGTCATGCTATGTGTCATGCTAACCCTTAGAAAGTGGTGTTGGCAGAAGCAATGTGATTAGGTAAGACAAATTCATTTCTAGAATTTGTAACAATACCAGTAAGTACAAATTTTGGTACTCCTGGCCCTTTCAAGGAAAAGAGGGTCCCCAGGAGGCAGAGGTTGCAGTGAGCAGAGATTGCACCATTGCACTCCAGCCGGGGCAAGAAGAGCAAAACTCCACCAAAAAAAAAAACATGAGAGAGAGAGAGAGAGAGGAAGAAAGAAAAAAAAGAAAGAAAGAAAGCAAGAAAGAAAGAAAGAAAGGAAGGAAGGAGCCAAGATTAGCTGATCTTGAATGGGAGTGAGTGTTCAAGGCTCAGAAAAATAATTTCTAGATGGGTCTAAGGATCACTGCATTCTACGTAAAAGAATGTGGGCCAGAATGATGTATATATCACCTGGTCTTGATATGTCTGTAGTCAAAGAATATAGGCATGTTAGCATTTTGGTTATCAGGTACAAAAGTCTGAATCAAAAATTCTCAAATATCTGGACATTTTCCTTCCTTTGTGATGAATATATGATCCTTTCAGCAAAGACTGGAAAAAATACATTCACATACACACACACAAACACACACACACACACACACACACACACACACACACACATCACATTGCAGGTTCTTTCTCAAGAGACCCAAGTGTCTTCTTCAGTTAATGGGCCCTGAGTTTGAGAACAATCTCAGTATTTGAACAGGATGAGGAATTGTGATTTTTCCCATATTCATATTTGTTATAGGCTTTTCAATTATTTATTTTATACTAATTATGAGTTAGTTCATCTACAAAATATATTTCTTGTTTATTATTTCTTGATAGCTTATATTTAGGTTTGCTAGAGAATACAGAGAAATGCTTCTTCCTTCCAAGTTTTAATCACATAGTTTGTTTTTAGTAGAATATTAACACAATACTATGCTATAGATGCACTGAGATATGGCTGTATTGAGACAATCAAAAATGAATGTAGAGTAGTATGCATGACTTCTTCCTAATTTATCAAGAGAACCACATGCATCTTAGCTTTAAATTGAACTGTTGACTTGCACAGTATTTGCTTTCAGGTGTTTTCATTCTAGTAGTGGGAGATTGTTGTGTTTTAGGTCATTAAAAGCATTGCTCAGCAGGATAAGCACAAAATTAATTAGATTTTTTGAAAGAATGGAAAATTCACCAAAAAAATTGTTAGACTTCCCAGCAGTGTTACGGAAATTAGCCTCACTCCACCCAAAAAGAAATATAATGACAAAAACATTTTTTGAGAGAAAAACAAAATAGCTGAAAACTTGATGTCAAATTGTATGAAAGAATCATATTTGTGAACAGTGGCTGGAAAATTTCTTTTTGTGAATAATTCATTTTTTTCCCTCTGGAGCAGGTAGTAGGCTCTTATCTAGCGGGAAGCTCCTGGCTGCTGAATCCATAAACACACAGCCAAGTGGGTCCAGGTTCCTCTCCCTTTTCTCTTCATTGCCATTGGCAACATATTTAGGGAAACAGCTGGATATGGGGAGGCCAACCACAAGGAAATATTGATGCTGACTAGAGAAATGTACAAAGTTTTCCTTAAAATATGAACTTTCTTTTCTTTACTTTCATAGACTGCTTTTTTCTTTACGTTTTTCTCCAAGAAAGATCCAGAACTTATCAGACAAAATTTGATTATAATTGAGCAATTTGACAAAAAAAAAAAATCCGTCATCATGAGACATGTCAAATTTGGAAGTAAATTATTCCATTTCAAATTATTCTTGATTCTTGTCTCAAAGTAACAAAATTATAAAAGCATGACCAGCATATCCGGTGTTATTTGTGTTATTTCTCACTCTGCTGTTTGTAGAGACATTAAGAGAAGATAAGAAGACTTGACATTCGACGGGAAGCAGGGCAGCATGGCAGTGCAGGTGGAATCTGTTCAGTCTCTGGCTCACAGAAGGCTGGAGACGGGCAACTCTAAAGAGAAACAAGTACATGTTTCACAAAATGTTGGCAAGAGCAAGCAACTGGGACTGATGCTGGAAATCTTTCCCATATTTGAAAATGCATATGCTGATGTCCTTTGGCCAGCTGAACACATGACAGATGTCTTTCAACCACATCAGAAAAACACAACATGAAAGCACAATTCATGCTTCTAGTACACTCTGGTCTGCACTCACAAACAGAAATAAAGGTAGAAACTGTAAAGTGGCCATGTTCCTACTCTTTCGCTAACAATTACCCATTTTCTTCATTTGTGCATGGTGTTGATATTGTTAGTGCTCTAAGAACCTTCCTTTATGTGAGGGAACACTTTTCTTTAACTTTTCAAATCACTTATGTACATTTATGAATTGGTTCTGATTATATTTATTTATTATTTTTTTCACTGTTTTTAGAGACAGGGTCTCACTCTGTCACACAGGCAGTGGCATGATTGTGGTTCAATGCAGCCTCCTGGGCTCAAGCAATGTTCTTACCTCAGCATCCCAAGATGCTGGAACTACAGGTGGGAACCACCATGCCTGGCTAATTCTTTTATTTTTCGCAGAGATAGGGTGCATTAGTTTATTCTTGCATTGTTATAAATAAATGCATGAAGCTAGATAATTTATAAAGAAAAGAGGTTTAATTGGCTCATCGTTCTGCAGGCTGTACAATAAGCATGATGCTAATATCGACTCAGCTTCCAGGGAAGCCTCAGGAAACTTACAATCACAACAGAAGACAAAGGGAAAGCCAGCACTTCACATGGCCAGAGCAGGAGGGCTAGAGAGGTGTGGGCTACACACTAAACAACCAGATCTCATGATAACTTACTCACTATCACAAGAACAACACTCAGGGGATAGTGCTAATTCTTTTACAAGAACTCTGCTCCCGTGATCCAGTCACCTCCCACCAGGCCCCACCTCCAACAATGGAGACACAACTGAACATGAGATTTGGGCAGAAACACAGATCCAAACCACATCCTGGGGTCTCAGTAGGTTGCCAAGCCTGGTCTTGAATTCCTGGCCTCAAGTGGTTTTCCCACCTAATCTTTTTAAAGTTTGCAATTATATTTAATTGTCTCCTTTCTTGCATCCTTCCCTTCTTTCTTTTATTTTTTATTTCTATACATAGCGTTTTCTTGAGTATCTGTTGTGTGGCAGGCATAATGTTAATTAGGAGATCAAACAGTGACTAATAAAGTTCCTTTGCAAAGCTTAAAGCCTACTACATCAGAAAGGAAGGTAACCAGATAAATATAGTACAATGCATTCTATGAAAAGAAAATTCGAAGATACATTAAGGCACCTAAGAGAAGCACCCACTTTATGAAAAAGAAATTTTCTTGGAGAAAGTGACATCCTTAATACCTAAATACTAAATAAAAGTTAGATTGCTATGGGAAAGAAGAGAGACCTTAAGAAAGAAGGAATTCCAAGCACAAAAGCCTGGAGTCAGGGTGGGGGGCGGGGGTACCTCTCAACAGAGACTCTCAGAAATAAGAAGAAATATAAAAGATAGAGGTTAGAGTGTAAGCAGAGATGAATTTACAACTCCTTGTAAGTAATGCCAAAACATTAAACCTTGTAACCCGAGGAAAGGCATGATTAGCATATTAGTTTAAGCAGCAGTGTGCAGACAGTAAATGGTGATGCCTTAGCAGTGCGGTGTTAGAGTTCATTGTCTAATCACTGTACTATGTTGCCCCTTGAATTCAAGTCACTCAGATAAAATATTAATGAGAATATTTAGGTATGTATTAATGGTACATACTTAACAGGATTATTTTGAGGATTATACTAGCTAACACATGCGGAGAACTTAATGTTTGGTAAAGAGTAAACACTAAATAAATGATTGCCATTGTGGAGACTTACTTAGAAACCAGGGTTGGTATGACGATTGGTTTAAGCTGAAGACATCTGACATTCGACAGATCAGAGAAAAGCCTTCTATGAGCTTCCTTTATCTGACGAAAAGCATCACATCTGGGAAACGAGGATGCCATAAATTCTCTCCTTCGGATGGGTCTATCTCATAGGACAGACTAAAAGTAAAACTTGTAAAATGCTTCTCTTTAAGAAAGCATCTGTAGGTTACGGGGAGGAAGGCAGCAAATCACACTGCCACGTGTGTACCTATGCAACAACCTTGCAAGTTCTTCACATGTACCCCCAAACCTAAAATGCAATTAAAAAAAAAGAAAAAAAAAAGAAAGCATCATGGCCAAAACGAAGACAGAAGACCACTTGCTCCATCATAAGCAGATATTATCACAAACTTTCTTATCTTCCTTTCGTTTTAAAAACCTAGCTATATTTCCTAAAAAAAATCAGTTTGTTCTTCACATAAAGCCTTTCCTCCCCTCCTCTATTTCCCCTAATAAGTACTTAAACCTCTAATTTTAACTATTTAACCAGCTAGATACTTCTTTTATTAGCTGCCTTGTGCATGTGAGTAGGTGATTTTTATCCCATTACTCATCTTGCGTAAGTTTAATTAATTGGTCACCAGTTCAGAACCTAAGATGGTGGAGGAAACGTTTTTTTCTCCTAGACATTATTATTATTGTTATGAATTATAGAATCATTACTCTGGTTACATTATGAAAAATACATGAGGAATGTATAAATAACACAGGAAAAAAATGTTAGATGTTACTATGATGGTCCAGAAATAGATGATGATCAACTAAATGAACATATTGGCTGAGGCGAAGGGTGGAGACGGTTAGTTTTGACAGGAGTCAGCTGATGAATGGATGGGAATCACAAATTTGGAAAGCAGAGCTTTATTTCACATAAATAATTGCAGCCTGCAGGGCGGCCATCCTGTCAGGGAGGAAAGCATAGCCTCCAGTCAGAAGCCAGAAACAGACACTTCAAGAAGAGGCAAAGGGAACGGGAATTTATGCTGAGCAGGGTGGACAAATATATAATATATTTAAAATGCTGTAGGTGAGTGGGTTATGAATATTTATTAAGGAAGAAACATGTACATGTGCAATTGAGCTTCATGTCCCTTCCTGGGTACTATGTACAAAATATGGCCAAGTTGGCAGGATCTGAGGGTGGAGATTTTGGCCCCGTTGTGCCAAAAGGTTAAGCAGAAGATGTGGAAAACCTTACTGCTCATCCACCGTGGATGCCAGAACTGCTCCATGGTCCATGGTCTCTTATCAGAAAGAAATGCCAGTTGTTTGATTTGTTGAAACCCCAAAAGGGAGGGGCAGCAGAAAGGTGGGTAGACTGTACTCTCTGCAGTAGAGTTTCTGGTTTCTATGTAGCCATTAGGGAAAAAAGCCTAAGGGGCTTAGCCAGGGATGGGGTAGAATAAGGCATGCCTGATCTCCCATCACGGCCAAGAACTCAGTTTTCAAGGTTACTCTGGAGTCCTCTTGGCCAAGAGGAGTCTATTTAGTTTGTCACAGAGCTTAAGATTTCATTTTTATTTCTCAGAGGCAAAGTGCAATAGAGTGAACAATACTTAGTGGATGATTGAATGAGGGTGTTGTAAAGGACACAAGTATGGATGAAATTTAACAAATGACATTGGAAGAATTTATATTATTCAATTTAGTGTCCAAAAGTGACAACTTTGAAAATAATATAAAAGAACTTCTACTAACTAGCTTAGAAAATATAAGTATACTAATAACAAATCTGACATCGATAAAACAATTTAAAATGTAACATATCACTTTGTACTGTTAAATTACCAAACTTTAAAACGTTAGAAAATTCCAACAGAAATGTGGGTGAGAAGAAACATAATGCCCTGCATGTAGATTTTGAAGTGAGATGATGTGGTCAAAGTCAGACTATTAATTTCCATACTGGATATGGAGCCCAGTAACATTTTGAAACATTCCTAAGAAGGGAATACATTCTTTGTTTATTACACCATTCTGTTGGGACATCAAAAATAAGTGGCATATATCAATAGCTAGGTGTTTGCACTGGTAATTATATTGTACTCTGAAATTGTCCTCAAGTGTTTGTTGCATCTCCCTGCCTGAGTTCCTTGTAAGAGGAAATTTTATACACACACAGACACACACAAACACACTTTCCTGATTGTTGCGGTGTGACTCTTACTTCCCTCTTGATGGAGGAGCACACTGCTTTCCTACGTTAACATCAACTTGGTGGGTGATTTGTTTTGGTCAAGAAAATGAGAGCAGCAGTGACTGTCTGCCAATTCTAAGCAAAAATTTTAAACAGCAATTTTGCAGTTTCGTCAGGTCTCTTGGGTTGATCTTTTTTACTTAAGGAAGGTGAAAGCTACATGGAGCAGACTGCAAAGCCCTGCAGATCATGAATAACTACAGCAGCAATGTAAGCAAGAAATACATAGTTGTTCTCACAAGCCCTGGGTATCACTGTGATTATCCTTTGGTTACGAATAGTCTTTATCACTTGTAAATTCCTGAAGGTCAGAGGGCATTTTACTCATCTTTATGTTTCTAGAAAATAATATTTCCTGGTACTTAGTAGTGATGCAGATTTTTCTAGGTCACTTTGCTAGCCGGGGACTTCCGGGTGGTGATGCCCCCTGTCAGGCTCTCACCTGGCCACGCTACCTGCCACAGGACGTAGCCTGCCCACTTGGCCCACCTGGGCTGTGCCTGGCTTGTGCAACAGCCCAGCCCACAGCCCACCTTTGTTATGTCACGTGCCTATGTTCAGCGGTTCTCGAGTTCTTGTCCCACATACCGAGAAGAATCAGAATATGCCGACAACTGAAGGGTGAGGAAGAATTGTATTGAGCAACAGAACAGCTCTCAGTGGAGAGGGCATATAGGGATTCTCTCCTCCTAGTGTGGCTGGGTCTGTGGCTTTTGTAGGTTCAGAATGTAAAGTGCATGCTGATTGGTTTGTGAATATGCACAAAAGGCTAAAATGAAGACACCACTCAAAGGTGGGCCTGACACTATAGAACAGCAATTAGGAAAGGGTAGGTATATGTAAAATAGGTGAAGGGTGGTAACCAATCAGAAAAAAGCATGCCAAATGGGAAGAGGGGTTCTCAATCCAATCTGAGGATTTACCAGGGCTGTCTTTGTCTTGAAGGTCAAGTTTCACCAGGGACCCACCCCTGTCTGCCTAGAGATTTGTCTGTCTCCTGCCACCAGTAGATATTAAATATATATATTTTTTTAATTTTTATTTTCCCAGAATCAGTTTGGCTTTTTTGTAATCATCACCCTATGTAGGGGCAAACAGATCTTCACTAGTGTCACTCTTTAGCAACTTCTGTATTGTAAATTTAGTGATTAAATCATCTTTTATCTTTCTTCCCTGGGATTTTCTGCTAGACTTTTAAAATACACTTTACTTATTTAATTGTTTTGGTAGTTTTAGGCTCACAGTAAATTCAGAGGAAGGTACAGAGATTTTTCAAATATCCTTGGCCCCCTCACAAGAAACACCTCCCACATTATGAGCATCCCCCATCAGAATGACATTTGTTAGTCAGTGGACCTGCACTGACACATTCTTAGACATAGGACACGGCAATTATCAAGACCGTAGTTTATTTTAGAGTCAATTCTTGATGTTGAATATTTTACAGGTTTTGACAAAGGTATAAATTATGTGAATCCACCATTATAGTGTCATATAGAGGAGTTGTACTGCCTCAAACATCTTCTCTGCTCTGCCTATTTATCTCAGCCTTCTAATTAATGCTTGGTAGCCAATGATTGTGTTTACTGTCTTTATAGTTTTGCCTTTTCAGAATGTCACATAATTAGAATCATATAGTATGTATCATCTTCAGATGGTCTTCTTTCACTTAGTAATATGCATTTAAGTTCCCTTTCATGTATTTCATGGCTCTATTCTTTTTTTTAGTACTGAATAATATTCTATTGCCTGGATGTACTGCTGTTTGTTGATGTATTCACCTACTGAAGGACATCTTGGTTGGTTCCAAGTTTTGACCATTATGAATGAAGTTGCTGTAAACATCCATGTGCAAGTTTTTGTGTGGACAAAACTTTTTAACTCCTTTGGGTAAATACCAAGGATGTAGTTGATGGATCCTATGGTAATTCCTGGATCATATGTTGAGTATAATCAATTTTTTTTTTTTTGTAATCGGCCAAACTGTATTTCAAAATGGATATCACTTTGCGTTTTCACCAGTAATGAATGAGAGTTCCTGTTGTTCCACATCCTAACCAACATTTGGCAATGTGTGTGTTCTGGACATTGGAAATATTAATAGGCACCTCATTGTTGTTTTAATTTGCATTTCTCTGATGACATATGAAGTAGAACAACTTTTTGTATATTAATTTGGCATCTCTATATTTTCTTTGGTGAGGAACCTATCTGTTAATAATTGCAGCCCAGTCTTTAATTGGGCATTGTTTTCTTATCATTAATTTTAAAAGTTCTCTGCTTATTTGGGATAATGTTGCTTCATCAGATATGACTTCTGCAAGTATTTTCTTCCCGTGTGTGGCTTGTCTTCTCATTCTCTTAATACTGTCTTTCAAAGAGCAGATATGTTTAATTTTAATAACATCCAGTCCAGTTAATCCTTTCTTTAATGGATCATGCTTTGATGTTGAATCTCAAAGATAATCGCCAAATCCAAGGTATTTTAGATTTTCTCAAATGGTATTCTCTAGACAGTTTATAGTTTGCATTTTGAATGTACATCTGAAATTCTTTTTTAGTTTATTTTTGCAAAGGGTGTAAGGTTTGTGCCCCTTGAGTGGATGTCTAGTTTTCCCAGCACCCTTTCTTGAAAAAATTATTTTTCTTCTTTGTATGTTTTTGCTCCTTTGTCATAGATAAGTTGTCGATATTTATATTGTTTTTTTCTAGGCTCTCTAGTCTCTTCTTCTGATCTTGTCTTTTCTTTCAACAATATCATGTGTTTTAAAGTCAGGTAGTATCAGTGCTTTAACCTTTTTCTTCTCCTTCAATATTATCTTGGGTATTCTAAGTCTTCTATCTCCCTATATAAACTATATTATCTGTTTCTCTATATCTACAAAATAACTTGGGTTTTTGTTTAAAATTGCATTAAATCTATAGATTAACGAGGGAAGAACTGACATCTTTACAATATTAAGAATTACTATTTTAAAACATAAATATGTCTACATTTAGTTATTTGATCTTTTTATGAGTCTTATTTTTTTCTCACATATCTTATATATATATATTTTTTTTACTTATAACAATTTTAGTTTTTAGGGTGCCAGTAGAAGTGATATTGTGTATTTAATTCCAAATTTCACTTTCTCATTGCTGAAATATAGAAAAATTATTTACTTTTTTCTATTAATCTTATATCTTCCAATTTTACTATATAATTATTTATTAGCTCCAGGAGTTATTTTGTCAATTCTTCCGAATTTTCTGCATAGATCATCACCTAATCTGGGAACACAGATGTCTTTATTTCTGCCTTTTCAATCACTATAGCTTCTATTTACTTTTCTTGGCTTTCTGCATTAGACAGGACTTCCGTTATAATGTTGAATAAGAATAGTATGGGGGACACTTTGCCTTGTGCTTAATCTTAGTAAAAAAAGAAATCTACTTTTTCCACCATCAAATATGTTAGCTGTAGATGTTTTGTAGATTTTCCTTATAAATTTGAGAAAGTTCCACTCTACTTCAAGTTTTCTGAGAGTTTTTATTATAAATGGGTATTAGACGTTTTTCTGTATCTATTAATTTTTTTAGTGATTTTTCTTCTTTAGTCTTTTGCTGTGATAATCACATGGATTTTCAAATGTTGAGTAAGCAGTATATAGCTGAAATAAATCTCACTGATAGTAATTAATTCTGTTTACATTAGATTTGCATTTTTTGCAGATATTTACACCTATGTTCATAAGGAATTTTGGTGTGTTATTTTCTTTTAACTTATTTGGTTTTGGTATTGGTGTACTATGGGCCTCATGAGTAGTTAAGCAGTCTCTCTGCTTCTATTTTCTGAAATACATTGTAGATAATTGGTATAATATTTTTCCTTCAATGTCAGGTGGAATTAATCAGAGAACTCATCTGAGCCTGATGCTTCGAAGGTTATCTGTTGATTCAATTCCTTTAATAGTTATAGACCTATACAAAGTATCTGTTTAATCTTGTGTGAGCATTGGCAAAGTGTTCTTTTGAGGAAAATGGCCTAATTCATCTAAGTTATCAATTGTGGGCATAAAGTTGTCCATGTTATTCTTTTATTGTCCTTGTATTTTCCATTGGATCTATAGTGATGTCCTCCCTTTCATTTTTGATATTAGCAATTTTATGTTCTTTTTTTTTTTTTTTAA
>NW_016107503.1:1294352-1344444 GCF_001604975.1 Cebus imitator
AATTTTCCTAAGAAAACTTAGATGATTAATTCTGGATATTTCTTCTTTTCTAATATAGAAATTCAATGTTATAAATTGCTTTTAAGCAATAATTTCACTTCAGGCCATAGATATTGATGTGTTTGTATTGTCATTTAGATTAACATTTATTTATTTATTCTTTTTGAGAGTTCTGCCAATTTTGGCATGAGACACTGTTTTAGTCTGTTGGAATTGTTATGCATTCTTGAAGAATTGATCCCTTTTACATTATGTAATGCCTTTTTTTATACTTGAAAACTTTCCTTGTTCTAATGTCTGCTACGTTTAAAACAAATATAGCTACATGCACTTTCTTTTGTTTAGTGTTAGCATGGTAGAAATTTTGCCATCAATTTCACATGTGTATTTATATTCCAAGAGAGTTTCTAATATTTATAGACAGCATATTTTTGAGTCGTGTTTTTTAATCTTTTCTGATAATCTCTACCTTTTAATTGGTGAGTTTAGAGTATTCAAATTAACAGTGATTATTGATATGGCTGGAATAATGTCTGCCATATATTTCTCTGGTTTCTATTTATTATCCTTTTTTTCTCTTTTATTTCTTTTCTGCCCTCTGTGGCTTTACTTGAGTGAAAGCTTTGTGTTTCCATTATCTCACTTCTATTAACATATTACTCATGCTTTTTTTGCACTCATTAAAGTGTTTGTTCTAGAATTTCCAATATATGTTTTCAACTAAGACAAGTCCACTTTTAAATAAGACTGCACTGCTTTTGTGTATGCAAGTACCTAATAAAAACAAAACAATTCTAATTTTTCCCTTTCATTCCTTGAATAATTGCTGATATCTGTTTTGCTTATACATAGATATACATGAAAACATACACACACACACACACACACACACACACACATACAAGCATATATATTAAAAGGTATTTTTTCTATTATTTTGAAGACAGTTACCTATCAGATAAGTTAAAAATGATATAAATAAATTTTTAAATTTTGCCTTTACTTATTTCTTTTCTGATAATCTCTTTTTTAAAATGTAGATCTGAAGTTCTTACCAATATTATTTTCTTCTAAGAACTTATGACATCGTGTAAAAGGGGTCCTTGACAACAAATCCATTCAATTTCTCTTTGTCTGAGAAAGTTTTATTTTTTCTTTGCATTTGAAGGATGATTATTCAGAGTATCAGTTCCAGTTTAGTGTGTTTTTTCCTTGCACCATTTAAAATAATATATTCAATTATCTTCTTTCTTGCATAAATTCTGAAGAAAAGCTGGATGTAATTCTTACCTGTCCATCTCTACAGGCAATGTTTGTTTCCCTTTGGCTTCTTTCAGTATCTTTTTATTTTTGATTTCATGTGGTTTGAAAGTGATATATGTTGAATTTTCTTTTTTTCTTTATTTGACATTTATTCTGATTGAGCTTCTTGGATCTATGGCTTGATATACACAATAATTTATAGAAATTCTCATTTTTGTTTTATATATTGATTCTGTTCCTCTCTTTCTTCACATTTTGGTATTCCCATTGCACACATTCATATCTGTATAATTATCCCACAGGTAACATAGAGATTCTGTTCTTTTTTTCTCCAGGCTTTTTTCTCTTTGCTTCTTCAATTTTTGAGGATTCTATTTAGATAATCTCAAGTTCAGAAATTCTTTCCTCAACCATGTACAGCCTACTAATAAACCTCACAAAGGCATTCTTCGTTTCTGTTACAGTGCTTTTTATCTCTATTATATTAGCTCTTTCTCAGGATATTTATCTTTGTTAACATTGTCCTTCTGTTTTGCATTTTGCCTATTTTACCCAGAAGAGCTTTTAACACATTAAACATAATTGTTTAAATTTCAGCTCTGATCATTTCCTTATCCCTGACACATCTGAGTCTGCTTATGATGATGTTTTGTGTTTTTGTGTGTTTTTTGTTTTGTTTCATTTTTGCCTTTTAGTATGCCTTGTAATTTTTCTTGATATCCAAGCACCATGATTAAAGGAATGCTGTAAATAGGCCATTAGTAATGTTGTGGTAAGGTGTGAAGGAGACGAAGTATTCTGCAGTCCTGTGATTAAAGGTCAACCATTTCATGGGCCTATCGCTCTAGACTGTGAACTTTGTAAGTGCTTTCTGTTTGCCTTCCACCCTTATGAGATGGGACAGGATGACTACAGTGGGCTGAAAGCTGGACTTGAGTATTTCTTTTCTACCACTTGGAAGGCTTCACGGAGCTGAAGTTGGGTATCTTACTTTCCCCGGGTCAGTTAGATCCTGATGCAACCCGAGGATGTTAAACCTTAGTTAATTAGTTTCTTCTCACAGCTGACCTTGTTAATGAGAACGGAATACTCTGATGTGTTTTAAAATTATTCCCTTCCTCTTTCCTCTTCAGAGGGGATTTTTCTCTGATATTCAGTGTGAAAAACAGGTGACGCTCCTCCAGATAAAATTTGTAAAGTTCCACCCTTCCCACTGCCATGACAGTTTCCTCTGTAGTTTTCACTCAGAGTTACCCACACTGAGCTTCCAGCAATTCATCAGTTACAGTTTAGATTTTCCTACCCTGGCATTTTCCTACCCTGACCACAGACATTTCAACTTTTGGGTTTCTGTGCTGATAAGAATTCATTTCTCTTATGAATTTAAACTAATCGGTTACTGATTTTTCAATTTGTTCAGCATTTTACTTATTGTTAAATGGAGTGGCAAAATTTCCAAGCTTCTCACTTGACAGAATGCAAACTGTAAGTTCTCTGTTGTACTTTTGTATAGAGGAATGGAAAACTCATGGTGGTATGGCGCCTTTGTGAGAAGGCACACATAACAAAGTGTGCTAATCACAGTAGAAGTGCACAAATCTCTTCCAATCCTGGAGGACAGAAAATACTTTCAATGCAGCATGCCAGCCTAAATAACAAACTGGGAGAGGCTATTAAAAAAACGTATTTATTTATGTACAGAACATTGCAATGGAAACTCAGGTACTGTAGCATATTATGAGAGATAGAAACAGATTTAGAGAGGTAAAAACATTTAAGGAAAAAATACACAACATTTAAGGATACACAATGGTTTTAAAATATTCATCTTTGGTTATGAAGATCAATAACAAGGGTGGCACCAGTTTGGGATTGCACACGCAGTTGCTGGGCAGATATCCTTGCCGAAGTATTTGTGTGTGTGTGAGGTAGTGTTTTTGTACAGTTGAAGTTTTTGTACAGTCTTTTTTATTATCAGACATACAAGTATGATAATTCTCTCTTTTTGAAGTTCCTTGGCTCCATTATTTATTTATTTAACATTAATAGTCCCACTTTGGTTCTGATACCTTTGTATTTCTCCCTTTTGATCAAAGTCCTTCTTCAAAAGTATTGCTAATAATTCATCCCTTTGTTAGGATTTGATGTCCCTCAGTGCATGGATGGGTCTATTCTAGTTGCTTGACTTATCTCACCTGGAGAGGAGTGACTGCAAACTGGGAGTCAGTGGCCACAGTTGAATGACAATGGAGATTGGAAGGACTTGTTCTCAGGCTAAGTCTGCCTGGAGTCCATGATTAAGTTCAGTTTTATTTGTTCTATAGTCTTCTGTTGTCACGTCAGAATGCTGGGCCAGAATTATTTTGTTACGATTTGTACTTCTGCAAAAATTTAACAAGTAATAGATACAAAGTTAAAAAGAGAAAATACAAAGTAAAATTAATAGCAATAAGACAATTCCAGTTTGTGTAAGGGTTTTGAGTCACACACCTAGGCTTAAAGGCAACTAATTTAATAAATTTAATAGACATAGGAAATTAAGTAAGACCTACTGTATTATGTGGCCTGTTTTCTATTTTCCCAGAGGTATTTATCCAAGTATAGCTTTTAGTATTAGCAATAACATAGCCATTTTCTTATTTAACCAATAGCTAAAGGACTTTTTAGGTTTAGTTTCTGTTAAGTTCTTGCAGAAGCTATTGATTATAAATTTCCATTACACCATTATTCTGTCAAGCAAAAAAGTAGCATTAAAAGAGTAAAATTTTCATTATGATATGAAGTCTTGTTTCAACATCTTGAAAAGCTGTCTATGATATGAAAACATAAACTTTTTCTCCTAGTTTGTAGTTTGAATGTCTCTGGTCATGACATTGGGAGTTTGGTGAACTTTTGTGTTGTCTATACATCAGGCTTGAGAATGATCCTTAAAATTTACCTAGTTGCAGCCTGCAAGGCTTTAGGAAGAGAACAGCTTTTGTTTTTAGTTATAAAGTTGTACTCAAATATTGGAGGAAACTGGGAGAATTCATGACCTAGTCCAGTCTACAGGTAGGTAACAAGAACTTGAAAACAATGTATAGAACCACAACCTAATAACAGCTATATAATAGGTTTTTAAAATAACATTTTCTATATAGAGAGATCCTATAGCAATATCTTATTTAAAAGCATCTTGAGTCTAGGCAGAATTTAGAATTTACTTACAGTCTTAAGGGTCTTGAGCCTGCCAGGTAGCTGTAATTTTTACTCATTGTAAGGCTGGGAACTCTTGAAACCAGGCATTTAATGCATATTATTAAATATGACATTTTAGTTAAAGCCTTAGTAATAGAATTAATATTTGTAATTGTATTCTGCTTAATTATAAAATGAAAGAAAATTTTTATTGAACTTATATAAATAAAAATACAAAGACACCTGAATAATTTCTGAATTTGGGAGGAATCAGTAGGGAGAAAAAGCAAATGTTTCCATCTTTGTTCACAAATGTATACTTTTCCAAATTGTTAAAAACTATAGGTAGCTCATGTGACAAAATTTTCTTAAATCTGGAAAACAAAATATTTAATTAAAGAACCAAAAATATTTTAAGTAAAAGTCATAAAAGTCATCTTCATCTTAAAAATATTTTAAATAAAAGTCATCTCCATCAGTTTCTTATGAACCCTTGAGTTTCTTCACTATAGCTCCAGAAATATCTAGTTAGTCCATTGATCTTAAAATTATCAGAAATCTGCGTTCAAGAGTACTTCTAGGAACTTTTCCATGAAAAGCATTTTTGGATTATCACTGATTGCAAAAGTTTGTAGAGAAGAATTCAGGACAATAATGAGGCTGTTAAAGTGAATAACCATTCTGAAAATCCGATGAAAGCTCTCAATTGGGAAGGAAATTTAATTACTTGCATTACATGTGGCATTTTAAGATGAGAACCTGAATCATAACAGCATCCCATCAGGACCATATTTCATGTAATTTTTAGAATCCTCACATTAATAATATATTTAAATGAACATAACTTTAGAAAAGATTTAATATAATAATCAAAAGTATAAGATTAGATTTTTATAAACATGTAATTATTGGAACATTTATATCAGTAACTGATTCAGAAATGCAAGGTAAGGAAAATCTAATATCATTTATCATTTAACCATGGTTCTCATACAATTTACTAAGTAAGTCTTACCATTTAATATATCAGCATAATAAGAGGTATATCCTTTAAAGCTATCCAGGGACCCAACTAAAATATTCTAAAATTAAGTTTATACCAAAAATACTTAATTTAGAATTTTGATTCTAAAGATGCCTATCAAAGATGTCAAAAGACCCAAAACACTTGATCAAAAAAGAATCACATGTCATGTTAAAAAAAATAGTTATTCCTTTCACCATGATAAAAATCAAAACACTTCTAAAGCAATACAGAAAGTTATATGGATGTAAAAACATTATCCCTTTTATAGTTTGGATTTCTTTTTTTGAGACAGCATCTTGCTCAGTCGCCCAGGCTGGAGTGTAGTGGGGTGATCCTGGCTTACTGGAACGTCCACCTCCCGGGTTTAAACAATTCTCCTGCCTCAGCCTCCTGAGCAGCTGGGATTATAGGCGTGTTCAACCACACCCAGCTAATTTTTGTATGTTTAGTTGAGACAGGGTTTCACCATGTTGTCCAGGATGGTCTCGATTTCTTGGCCTCGTGATCTGCCTTCCTGGGCCTCCCAAAGTGCTGGAATTACAGGTGTGAGCCACCACGTCTGGCAAGATTTCTTTTTTATTTGTATTATATTTTAGGGTCTGGGATACATGTACAGAATACACAGTTGGTTACATAGGTATACACGTGCCATGGTGGTTTGCTGCACGCATCGACTCATCATATACATTAGATTTTTCTCCTAATCTATCCCTCCCCTAACCCCCACCTCCTGACATGCCCTGGGGTTAAGTAATTAAAGCTTAATAAAGATAAAACAGGAATTGTCTTGACAAAACATAAATTTGTTTATTATTATTATTTTTAGGCCAGTCTTCATAAAATAAAGAAAAACATATTACAATGTGAATGTTTTTCCTTATGGGAAGTCCATTTTGATAACGTGGGAGTCAAAACTGATATAATGGGTACTTGAATTTAATCAGACACAGGGAGAGTGTATCCAGCCTTATGGGTGTAAACTATATTATAAAGGAATGTTAAAACAAGCAAACGAATTAGTACCTTGAGCAGGGAAATACATGGATTTAAGTAACGGCATGGGAATTTTTCAGTTTACATTAAAAATATTCAGACACATTTTACAAGTTAAGTATATGAAATCCAGTTAAGACGGAGAAAAACATTGGCTTTCTAGATCATCAAGATAAACATTTCAGCATCATGTCATTACAGCAGAGTTAGAGTCAGTGAAAAGGTTACAGGAGTTTATGAAAAGGTTAAAGGTTCAGTTTTTACAAACACACAAATAGTTTTTGTATTGTAGCCAACTTAATGACACACAAAATTCCTTTAATAAATTTTGTCTTCATGAACCCTATCCCAACTTACTCAGACTGTTGGCAATACACTCAAAATTTCTGCTTCGTCCTATACTTCCTCTCTCTAAAAAAATAAAATAAAAACAGTCATTTGCTTCAGAACAAAATTTATCATACCAGATTCTTTCTCATACAAAATTATTCTCTCTTCTAATCAACCTTCCTTGCCAAAAATATATCTTCATTTTCATAATTTTCTTCACATCTCTTTCTCCTACTTCCTGGTTTCTTTCTATCTTGTTTCTATTTTCTTCATAAACCCACAGTCTGAAGTAACATTTAAATTTCCTTTAAATTAGACAAAAGCATTTTAATAAAGAAGGCATTTTTATGCCTTTCTTAATTTTGTAATTAAAAGCAACTTATGTGTATATGCACTTATATGTAGAACAATTTGTACACATTAGGATTTAAACTCTTAGTAACCTTAAATTTTAATGAAAAGCTAGGAATCAAGCAATCTTGAATTGTCTGCCATACATCAGTATTTTATAGATGAGGACCATTTTATATTTTTTAGAAACATGTTTCTTCATAACATAATTTTATGTATATTAATGGACTCAAATACATTTAGTATTTCTATAAACATTAAGAAGCCAAAAACAAAGTTATATTTATGGTCAGTAATTTTTTTAACTTATTTAGATATGACCCAGACATTGAATGAGTATTTATTATTAAACATAACTTAAAGGTTTCAAATTATATGGCAAATTCATTTATAGATGTTCATCACATTTACATTCATCTAATTTATTTTTTAACAGTTACCTCTATTACTTATAAAAATCAAGATATTAGACAATGATAGTCATCATTTCTAGTTATTTCCCTGTTAACCATTTTTATAGCCTATGACTATCCGGTGTATAAGTAAGTAATAAAAAACTTTAAAATTAAATATATGGTTATTTTCCTGACAAATCTGAACCTACAACTGGTTTCATAAACCAACAATATTATAATAATTTCACCAAAAAATGCACAAAGATCATTCTGTTTCATATTCTGTTTTATAGTCTTATAATCTTTGTATACAACCCTGCCATTTGAAAATACCTAACAAAAACAAATATAAAACTATCTACCAGTAAATCCAGGCAAAACTGTAAGTTGGCAAGTTTGAAGACATATCTAATTTATATTATGAATAATTTAAAAATCAACTAATTTATTAAATATTTGCTTAATTAATATGACTAAAGACAGTTGGATTAATTATTATATATTTTATATGAGCACTCATTTATCTTTAGGGTCATCAGAACATATAACATGATACATGTACATATGCATAAACAAGTTTGAACACACAAGCACACACACACACACACACACACACACACAGATCTTATAGTTTCATTTTAAAATTTTAGACATGAGATAGTAATACAGTTGAATCCAAATTGTATTTCTGACAAAATTGGACCCAACTCACCTAACTAAACATTTTTTAGCCCCAATATGTAATCTAACAAAAGCTGTGGACCAAAACTTTGGGTAAAGAATTTTCCAGGGCAATTTGATTTTACAAAAACATAAAATAAACAAACAAAAAACCTCTTCTTTATTCTCTTGCACCCTTTTTAAAAGTTTCAAATATGTTTAGGGGCTTGGTGCAGTGACTAACACCTGTAATTCCAACATTTTGGGAGGCTGAGGCCAGTGGATTGCTGGAGCCCAAGAGTTTGAGACCAGCCTGGGCAACATGGCAAAACCCCATCTCCACAAGTAAGTACAAAAATGAGCTGCGTGTGTTGGCACAGGCTGTGGTCCCAGCTACTCAGGAGGCTGAAGTGGGAGGATCCCTTGAGTCTCAGGAGTGGAGGTTGCAGTGAGCTGAGATTGCACGGCTGCAATCCAGCCTGGGTAACCTAGCAAGACTGTCTCAGAGAAAAAAAATATATATATGGTTAAAATTTCAGTGTTTACATTTTAGCTGGGACTAGCTGAATTTTATAAGAAGTAATATCCAAGCAGTCTTGAATTAGAAACAAATGTATCTATTATTTGTCGTCTGATTTTCTTGATTAACAAATGCAAGCAGGAAAGTATTTTAGCAGTTTCTTTTTCTTTTCATTCTTTTTTTTTTTTTTTTTTTTCTTTTTACTTTTGGCTACTCTGTGACAGAAAAAAGAAAAATATTTTTATGGAGGACTGAGACACCTTATGTAATTGTTTTCAACTTAAGATTTTGATCTGTTTAATTGGAGAGCCAACTTTTTAAAACATTTACCTAGTTCTTTTCTTTAGATCATTAATTATTCAATTCCGTTCTATCATCATATGTAATTGTTAGTCAAGCAAATCTAAAATTACCATTTCTAAAAGGTGTCCAATTTGTTGGTTGTTATGAAGCTATCAGAATTAATAGAAATCCATTAATTTTAAAGCACTTTAACATTTATTTTTAAATATATATATATTAAATAAATTCTAAAATAAAATATATTATATATTTTAAATCATATATATGTGTGTGTGTGTGTGTATATATGTATATATATATANTATATATATATATATATATATATATATATATATATATATATATATATATACTTCAATGGCATAAACAGTGAATTTGATCTCACCACCAGAAGAAAAGACAGTAGATTCAAAGTAGACAGAGAAATTATAGAGACCTAGATAGAGCAACTTAGAATGAAAATATAGACAGAGAAAATATAGAGACCTAGATAGAGAACTTAGAAGACTCTGCATGTTAAATCTATAGTTGCTAATTTTTCTAGTAATGACTATTTGAGCTCTGAATTTTCCTTGTTGTAATTTGCCCGCCAGTTTAAAAATATGTCCACAAACAGACGTAAAATGTAGCCAGCTGGCATCTCAGAAAACTTGGCATTTCCTAATGTTTGACAATTCCATTCCATTTCTTATTAATCTCACTACTACTATATATATATAAATTTAGTCAGAGAATGTCAGGAGTTTAGACTGGTGTTTTAGATTGTGGCAAGTGCGCTAGTAGCTTTAAATTAGCCATCCTGCATTTACTATTTAGAATCTTCATTTTTGCTCTCATAAGATTTTCAGAAACAAGCAAGGGAAAAGAGTCAAATCGAATTCACTGAAACCAAAATAAGAATGTGCACAAAAATTTTAACTTAGATGTGCAGATCAAACAAAATATTAAACCAAAAGCAATGATTAGACCGAAATTACTCACCAGAAGACATAACTTAAATGCAGAATGTAAGACCTATAGAAACAAGACTGCTCAATATAAAGACCCTTATCTTTATACCAGAAAGGAATCAGCAGAAAAGACAAAATTCTTTTATCATCCCTGGAATATATCATTCCTTATTAAGGTGGCCTTATCCAAATAAGTTTCCCAACTTATATCAAAAAGGCTCAGCCAAAGAATGAAAGCTAAACATAGAAGAAGATGTGCAAGGCCAGACATGGTGAAGCATGGAAGCAGAGGCTCAAGGGGCTCAAGTTAGTACTGCACACTAATGCCAAGAATTGCTAGTTTCTTCTTACAGTGATTTTTTTCAGGTCCCATTTCAGATACCATATATATGACAAGACAAATAACAAACAAAAAGAGGTTCTCTAAGAGAAAACGTATTTATTTGGAAATAGAGCATTGTAGTAAGAATATGCATGCCATAGTAAACTATATTCATATTTAGGAAGGTTAGAAAAAGATCAAGGATTTTAAAGGGAAAAATAAGAAAAGATTACATAGTTATTTTTAAAATAATTATGTTTGCCTGCAAAGATTAATAACAAACGTGACACCAGTCTGAGGTTGGGCAGGCAATTTCTGAGCAGATGTCTCTGTAGAAGTTTTGTTTTTTGTAGTTTTTCATTATCAGGCATACAAGCTTGAGGATTCTCTTCATGATCTTCCTCGGATATATTTCTGAGTTTGCTTCTTAACATTAGTAACTCCATTTTGATGTTGAACTACTTTATGGCATAACTGGGAGAAAACACCAACAGACTAGAGTTTTAGTTAACCTAAAATCTATTTCTCTCTCCTCTAGGGAGGAAATAATTGGCTTTGGATTTGAAATTCAAAGGAAGGCTCTTACTTGCCTCACTTAAACTTCTTGGATTATGTAAAATTAGTCTGAAAAATACTTTAATTTCAATTCATTGTAACATAGTTTAAAATGAACACTTTCAAATTAGCTTTATTAGTAAGTTTTAAATAATATTCTTAGTTCACTTTCACTATAATTTTAAAGCCTCATTTCTTTTAATGCTTATACCCATATGCTGTAATGTAACACTATGCATAACTGTGTTTGAAAGTAAATTCAAATTACACTACACAAATAAATTTTTTAAAATAATGAGTTGTTTTTGTGATGTTTATTCTAATTAAGTATTTTAGTTATGTCTTTATTTAAAATAAAAATTTTAAAAATAAAAAAGAAAGCACACAAAAACAGATTTTGAATCTCTTAAACATTGTGATCTTGATTAGAACTTGGTATCTTCTACTATATTGGAAAGAGGAAGGATATTACAGCATTTTATTTTCAGGATAATAACTGCAAATGTATTTGAGCACTCATCTAGAACTTTAATATTATTTTAATTTTGGTAAATGAAGAAGCTCATTCTTCTTTGCTAATTTAATGAATGGAAACCAAGAGGCATCAGAGGATAATAACAATTGAATATTGCATTCAAAACATCACACTGTATGTGGAAAGCACATGTAATTTTATCTGTGAATTTAAAAATATTTTAAAACTTTATTCTAAGAAAACATATTTTGATTAGAAGAAAACTAAAAGGAAGCCATACATTTTCAACTGTATATTTGTATATTCTGTGGTCTCCTTAAATATATGTTTATAAATATATATATAATATCTACTACATGTATTTATCATACATGTATTATATGTACATATATATGTTTATAAACATAGATATCATATGCACTACATATATTTATCATATATGTAGTATATATCTACTAAATATATGTAGCGGATATTATATAGATTATATATGTAGTAAATATACTACATATATACATGTATTTATTACATATACACATATTTATTATAAGTGTATAATGTATATGCATATAACACAGGCCAGGTAAAAGTAATATGCATAATATGTAAACATATTATATGAATAACATTTGTTTCTGTATTTTATAATGTTTCGACATCTTGCTAATCCTAAAAACAATGCCACTTTCAAAACTAGCTAATTCCTTGAAAGAGCAAATGACTTTAATGGGAGCCTAGCCTTCCTGTGCAAATCAACCAATCCAGAGCCCATACTGGCCAACTATCCTCTTTCTTCAGCTCTCAAAGGTTGAACCACTATCCTCCCTGCCTAGCATCACCTCAGGGCCCTGTACCAGGCGATTCAAGACACCTCCTACCACCTAGAGCCCACTAACACAGTTTAGAACTGGCTAACTCTAAATCTGGTTACCGTGCCTTGCCATCCCCACAGAAGCTACAAGAAATGCTCCTGTCCACACTTTTCCCTCATTCCTCCTGCCTCCTGACTAGACCTGGTGTGTCTCTGTGTGGCCTTGTATGGCAGAGGGTGCTCTGTGCTCCTGAGAACTTGAAACTCTCTTTTCAGCAACAATCATCTTCTCATCTGTTGGTCTCAGCAAACTTGAATAATAAGTTCCACATGTGAAAACACATATATGTATATGAATTTGTGTATGTCTGTACTGTGTACATATATCTACTGTATAGCTTAGCCATTGTATCACTATTTTTTTCCATTATCAATAAAAATTTATGCTTAAGAAACAACTTAGTCTTACAAAATGGATTAATTTTATTGTTTCATGAATTTTGGGCTTCTAAAACATGAATAAATGACAATGAAAATGATTTCAAGTCTTTAGAGTCACATATATATATATATATAAATTCGTATATGCATGTTTTTGACATATTTTACAATTTTAGATGGAGTTTTAACATATTAAATATATTTTAAATATTAAAATTTAAAAATGACTGACAAAGCATTTTCCCAGTAGAAATAAAGATAGTCTCTCTTTCCCTAAAGCCATTTGTAAAACATTAATAAACAGAATTTACAAATAAATAAATAAAATAATTTTTATACTCCTTTTTTGAAAGATTGCACTGTTCCACTGAGGATTAAGATGAAAATTTAAGTCAACAATCAAGTTTCCATTACATATCTAAGCCTTTCCTAAGAGAAAAATAACTTTAGAAGCTTCTGTAATTCTTTTAAGATCTATTTATATGAATGGATTTCTCCACTTGAATCTCAAGGAGGCATACGGATCTTTACATGTCTGTCTTTCAAGCTCACTATCCATCAGTTGGCACCACCATTCATCCTTAGCCTAGGGCAAAATAATGGAGGAATATTGCATACTTTCCACCACAATACACCTACAATTATAAAATACATATTTTTTTTACCAAAATAAATGTTAGAAAGAATGCTATAATTTCTTAGAAACTGTATAATTTTCACTTGTCCAAACCGCCAATTTTTTTACTATTTTCTCCAAACTAAATTATTGCAATAACTTTTGTCCAACTTCTACAACATTTTTCTAACACAGGCAGCAGAACAAATTGAAACATTTTACTCTCCCACTACAAATTCTATAAAATTTAAACTCCTTACCAAGAAACGCAACGCACTGTACAAACATCCTCTGCTCACAATTCAGCTACACTCCCCCGTTACTTCTTCTGCCTTGGCAGGCCTGGAGTAGTCTTGGTAGTCATTTCAAGTGAGAAAACTTTTAATAGAATTAGCAACCATAATATATTTTGAGCAATGATGCTAGAGTATGAGATTGAAATTTAAATTTTACTATCATCTTCCTGTGAAGGTTCAAGCATTTTCTTAAAGATGTTGTATCTAGTTATACCAGAAAAGAAATAATATTTGGCATGTTAAAAACATATTTTTTATCCTTTTAAATTCATCCTCACTAGGTTTTCTTTGGCTTTCATGTCAAGATCAAGCTTGATCAACTCAGATCCCAGCGTTACTTCAACAGTGTAGAATTATATATTATATACATAATATATAATACATATTATAAATAATAGACATTTGGTATAGGTTCTCTCAATCCAAGTATATTTAAATTGTGGATAGAATTTAAAACACTACACATGTAAAATGAGTAGTGAGCTATATAATTATATCTAATATGTATTTGATTAATATATATTATATATAATTAATTATATATTAATTATATATTACCTAGAGATCATATTTTTCCAGTGGCCACAAGGATGAGAAAAGAGAAAGGCTGAAGATGTCTGGAGAAAGCACAGAATTCCATAGGTAATAATGAAATGTGTATAAATTCTTCTGCTTCCTTAACCAAACTTCCAAAGGGATAAGGAGAAAAGCTAGATAGAACAAGGACAGTATCTCAAGTTGAGAGATTTTATTTGCTGCTCCCTTTTTGGGAGCCTCTAGCACTATGAGTTTCCAAGATGCAGACTTTAGCACCATGTTCCAGAAACATGGTTGGTGATAGGTAAACAAGGAATTTTCAGACTCAGGGTCCCAGAGGCACTATATTCTTCTTATGCAACCAATGTAATGTTCTGTCCCTTCTGATGCCACAAGTTATATAAACTGTATTCCTCTCTATTCCTGTCCATCCTAATGCCATACAAATAAAGCAATAATTTTTGTGTGCATATATTTATAGTAGACTATCTTTTAGGCTCTCTCACACTGTTTGATATGAACAACTCATATGACATAAATTTCTTGCACTAGTAATTTCACTCATCTTGAGATAGGGAAAGAGATCTATTCACAATTTAAATATAGCTAAGTATTTTAGAAATCTACAACAAATGTCAAATCGGTATAGGCCTGTAATTGCCAACGGGTAGTGAAATCCATCTACTCTAATTTTTAATCCACTAATGATACTTCACAGTTGTTTAATAGTAGAAACAACATAAAGATGAGGGGGCAACAAAAATATGATATGAAAGTATCATAAGAAAAAAATGGTGAAATTGAAAACAATTGCATGCTTTGAGGTTTAATAGAGGTCAAATTGGAAATTGTCTTCTTTGGAAACACAATGTAATGCAATCACATGCAAGAAAATAAGTTGATAAAATTTCTATAGAGTTACCTAAATCTAATTTTCTTTGATTTTTTTCAATAGAAATTAAAAACTAGAACTTTAGGCTTTTATGCCATTTTCCTATTCTGTTCTTTTCTAGTTTTGTTCTGTCCTATTTTTAAACTTTTTGCTTCAATAGATTTTATATATTTTAGAAAATGATTTGCAATGTTTGTAAAATTTGAAATGTTAATAGAAATTTTATGAAACTAAAAATGTGAATATATTTATTATCCATTAGCCACAAAGCTAATATTTGATGGTTTTTAATTTAATTTTAGTTGGCTTGAATTTTCTTAATATCCCAGAAGTTATGTCAGTCTTCATTTTCGTGTTTAAAATAAAATATTAAAATAAAAAGATTAATGAAATATACTGTAATTCAAACAACATATCATTTGACCAAAATAATTGCCTCAATAATGCTTGATTAATTTAAAGTAGTTTTGTTCATTCACTAAGAAACATAGTAGAAATACATATAAAATATGATATATAAATAATTATCATTTGAGATTACAGTTATCCCTCAATATCCATGGAGGATTGGTTCCCAAACCCTCCCAATACCACAATCCACAGATGCTCTACTTCCTACTATAAAATGTCAAAGTATTTGTGTGTAATCTGTGCACATCCTCTTACATACTTTAGATCATCTCTAGATTACTTATAATACCGCCCACAATTCCTGCATATCACCTCATTTACATGAATTTAATGTAGTACTCAGTGTTGGAAATTTCAGTTCTGCTCTTTGAAACTTTGTGGAATATATTTTTCAAACCTTTTTGATCCATGTTTGGTTGAATCCTTGAATGTAAAACCCAAGGATATAAAAGACAGACTGTATATCCTTATTTTATTAAAAGTTCAAGAGGTTGTCCATATTTCTTATACCACTTTGCAGAAATATAAAACCCCATACTGGCATAAACAAAGGGGAACTATTCATTCTTTAGATTTAGTAAGGAACAAAGCTTAGAAGTGATTTGGTGCTTTGCTATTAAAAGTATAAGAAACATCTGCACCAATCCTGGGACTTGTTTGAAATCCAGAAAATCAGGGCCCGCCATGAATCTTCTAAACAGAATCCGCATTTTACGAAGATCTTGAGGTAATTTTCATACAGTTACATGTGTAAAAGTATTATAGGGGAAAAAGTGATGGAAAGATGAAAGGGGTAGGAGCAGGTATAAATTGGATGTTCTGACAGGGCCTGCGTGGAACCCTTAGTTCACTGTTTTCTAATTTGTGCTTGCAAGCTAACCAGTGCACTGAGGTGCATGAGCACTTGAACCCCAGATTACAGGCATGCGCCAAGATGGGTGTAAAACATGTATAGAAAGATAACATTTAAAATGTATTATTGACTTTTGAACAGTTGAAAATCTACTAAAACTGTCCTCAGATAGCTCTCCCTGTGATTGATTGTTTTGAATTGAGTAGTTGATATTGTGACGTGCAGGACTTGTGTTCAGGCCTATAAGAAGAGTTTCCCTGACTTTCCACTGGGTAAAACCATTTAATCTAATTTCACTATTGTCAAGATTTTTATATCACCAGAGAAATTCTTTACCATTAGAATACATTTGAGTACTTAGAACTGTTATTATTAAAACTTTTTAAAATGATTTTTCTAAGCTAGAATCTATGATTGCTATTTTTATTACCTGGTATTAGATATTTCTATGTAAAGAACAAAGTTGATTTTATAGAATAGTAATTTCAAGCATTTATGAATCATTGGCTATTAATGTCAACATTTACAAAACTTTTAATACATTAATATTTGTTTTCAAAAGTAAATAATATTTCCTAAATGGAAAACATATAATTTATTGCAGTGCACTATGCACTAATGATTTACTGAAGTGAACGATAGGTACAAAGAGTTTCAAAAGTATGTTTTGCATAATATTTTCATTCTATAGGGGAATACTATTGAATTCTGTATATTTTTCCAAATTTTAATATTAAAATGAGCGAAAAGTATTATTTATCTTTTTGCATTTTGCTTATCACATAGCGCTTTTGAAATATGTGATTAAATAAAATTTGTTATTTTATATAAATAAAAATTCTTATAAATACTGATTATTATATATTTGTAAAAATAAGAATTTTCTGGTCCTGAAGGTTGGCAATTGTTACATATTTTAAATTTATTTAGATACAATATTTTGATATATCATATCATAATCAACAATTTTAAAATAAAATCAACAGTTATCAATTCACAGAAAGGATATCGCAAAATACACAATTTAAATCAAAAAGCAACATGAAGATTATCACAATTATGCATTGCTATATTCTGAAAATTCATCTCTTCTGCCCAAATGTCTTATTTTTATAGAAAGAAATAATACAAATAAATCACACAGCATAGCTATAAAGTATACCATGCAGATATAACTAAAGTATCAGATGCAGCTCCAGTAACCAGCCAAAGTTGAACAGTTAATAGCCCCAACAAAATAGCTTAATGTTATTTTTTAAATTACATTGGAAACTGTCAGTGTTATGTTTGAGATCAATGAATCAAAGGGAACAGAAAGGGTGCCATTTTCACATGACAGTATTAGTGAACATAGTGGTTATGTATTCATAAGGATGACAACATTATCTTCAAGTTTATTAAATTTATAATGTTTTCCTTGCAGATTGATAATATAGTTACATTTTTCTCAATAAATGTTAATAGATTTACTGAAGAAAAAGGCTGAGGAGAATATTGTGTTTTATCCATATAATTTCTTAAACAGGCTACTGTGAATAAATTACTCATAATGATATAACAACAATTTGAATGTGAATGAAATATTAAAATATTAGATAAACATAATAAGGAAAAGGAGTTCTCTTATACGAAACTTGCTTCTAGATTTGATTTCTATATTAAATGCTTCCAAAGTGACATAATCAGTCATGTATGTGTCAATATCATCAAAAACAAAAGTACTCCTTAACAAATTGCTTTTATAAAACCTGATAATGGGTTGATGACCAAAAATAGAATTTTATCAAAAAATTGTGAGTTAAAAATCTGAAAAAAAAATAATTTTTTAAATTTGCAATTTATTTGAATGACATCTCTAAAATATACTATTTTGACTAACATTTAATTGTAAGGAAACTCTCAAGAACTGCTTAAAATACATGTTAATATTTACTGACAAAAATCAAACCTTATTTTGGAAGTAAGGTTAAAAATAATTTTTTTTGTTTTATCAGTTATATTTTGATTTTTCTTCCATTTGCTGCTTAAAATTTACATTTGAAAAAGTGTATTATTGAACTGCATAATCAAGATTTTGAAGACAGTATTTCAAGTATAAAATCAGAAATAAAATATTTTTGATATGTGAAGGTATACAAATATACTTCTATATAAAATAAAATATTCTGAAAATTCTATACTGACTTAGTATTTAACATCTGTAAAAATTTATGCTTCACCTTTCTTTAAGTCCTTATAGAATTGCAAGGAAAAATGTTTCTTTCATTAAATCACATACAGATGCTTCAAAATCTTCACCGGTTTACCCCTGCATACATACATATACTGCCATTTTCGACTTTTGCTATTCCATGTATAAGTTTGGAAAATATTGTTTTAGATGAAGGAAAATAAATTGATAGATTAATAGACAACTGGATGGGAAATAAAAAATTTCTTGAAGGACAAAAGGTTAAGCATTTCTATGTTTAATTCAATAATTTTGATTCATTATCATAACTTTTTCCTTGAGGTAAAATTACTAGTTACAATGGTAAATATAGATAAGTTCCTTCATTCTTTATAGGTTAAATCAATCAGTATACAGAAGTATATCTTTCACATGTGTGACTAAGAAACAGGAGTGCTGATTACTGATGATCCTGTTGAAATTTTATTTGGGAAGTAGTTTATTTTTAAAAAATAAATCCATTTGAATATTGATATACTATATCTCTCAAGTTTTCCTCCAAGATTCAACAATAATATGACAAAATTGCAGTTGGTTTTGGTATGTTTGCTTTCTTTTATTAGATATTTTAGTTAAATAGCAGGGAGGAATTTAGGGGAGAAAATTTTAACCTAAATTTAGTCCCTTCTAATTAGCTTCCTCATCGGCAGATTGGAGGGAGGGTGTGATTTAAGGCATAGGGCATTATTTTAGAGATAGACTCCTTGGCTTCTTTAAATCCTTGGCTCTACCATTTACTTAGCTGTCTGAGTTAATTCACTTATCTAAAATGATAGTTATTTCAATTCTTACTTTTAAAAAATCAATTGAATGATGAACTGACATCTGAAAGTTCTTAGACCACGTGGGCACAAGTGAAGCACTATGAGACCGCTATATCTTGTTATTATGTACACACTGGATAAAATTGATTTGGCTCTACACACAAGTTCAGCCTCCAGCAGAGTAGGCTCTCGATATTTCAGTGAATTTCTCCATTATCAGGGTTATATTCTCTCTCCCTTGTTGTATTCAAGATTTTACTGTACCTGGCGTGAACTCTATATCAAAACAATAAAGAATGTACATGTAATATTTGCTCCAGGACTACGACATTAGAAAAGTGTATAAAGAAAGAAGAAAAAATGCATCCTTCCTTGACAAAAATTATTTTATGACAGCACAAAATCTTACCGTATTACATATAATATTTACACCTTAAAAGTTTATCATCTGCACGGCCCCATTTCTAGTAACCTTGAGTATCATTTATATCAGAAATTATGCTCCCATTTGTCAGTTATAATATTTCTTAGAGTTTAACTTTTGAACTTGGTAGAATAACTGAGCTAGCTAGTCTTCCATCATTAGTTTGCTTTGGAAATGATTAGCAGCAAAAATTGAGATGATTAATTTTACTGATGGATGGCAGTGAACTCCACAAATTATATGTCATGAAACCTAAGGAAAGCTTTCATTCTGACCATGAAAATGCCAATCAATTGCTTAATTAAATTTAGTAACTTTAAAATTTAAATGTTATTCATAGATCTATAGAAGGGGACTTCCATATAATATTAATATATTGTCCCTGAATAGTTTGTATTTTAAGGGCTTTATCTCCAAGTATTCAAAGCACTGATAATAAGTGTTAAAAATTTTTGTCTTCAGAAGTGATTGGTATTAAATTAATAGATAACAAGATATATTTCCTTGGTAAAAGGTTAGCTGGCAAATGAGAAATTCAAAATTTTATTAGGAATAGAAACACAAATTTTAGATAAACTTAATTAAAATTTGAGGTGATACAGAAACATCATATACAGTCATTGAGAAAATAGGAACTCTGCTCTTTAACAGTGAAAAATAATTCATTTTATTAGATAAAATTTAAACCTTAAAATTTGTGTTTGTTTCTACTTTCCTTTAACAAGACTTGGATAAAGAATTCAAATACATTCCAGAGAAGAAGTGTTAGATGACTAAATTTCAGGAATACTTACGTACAAAGATGAAAGATGTTTAGGTTATTCCAAGAGGGAAGATAATTCCTCAGAGTGATTTAATTATGCTTTTCAAGTTTGATCAAAGTTTTTTCTGTCTTCATAAGGAAAATCAAAGTGGAGCTTGGCCTAAAGTGAAGTTCCCATGATTAACTTTGGAAAGACATTGTGTTAATAAAATCAGTTGTTACTGAGCTATTGATATTATATTCTCCTGTGCTGATACTATTAAAATATGTATAATATTTCATGTCTGTGTAGTGGTTCATTGACTTATACAGCAATGTTTTAGCATACATATTATAAGACTCCAGGCACTGAAACTATGAAGATAAAGAAGGTATAGCCTCTGTTCAAGGAGCTAACAGTCTAGAAGAGAGACATTTATGTGAAAAATTGTAGCATAATGTAATAACAACTTTGAAATAGATATATGCCTAAAATATTAAGATTGCACAGAGAAGCGATCTATTTAGATTGAGGGAAAAGTCAAGGAATTCATTCTATAATATTAGATGGAGTTTGTAATTGTATCATAAAGCTTGAGAAAACTCAAGCCAGGCAGAGTAGCTGAAAAATACTGCAGTGAAAGGCAAAAAGAAGCATACTGATTTCAAGTATTATAACCTCTGTCTTCCACTGTGACTAACATAGGGTGCAGGGATGAGACCGTTTAGAGTTTAAGCTAAAGTAATAAAAAATAATAATGAAGGCCTTCGAGTGATGTGTTAATAAATGTGGTTGTTGCCCTGGGGGTTATAAGCAGGCAACAAAGGATTCTAAACTGCAAAGAAAGAATTTCAACTTTGCGTTTCAAGAAAGAAAAAATCAAATTATTTTGAGAATGGATCAACACTGCAAAATTGGTGCAAATATCTAGTCTCCTTCCAATCTCTAATTCTTTGGGGAAACAAAGTGTTTCAAAATAAACAAATGTATTGCATTGCAAGAAAATAACAAAAATGCCATCAAAAATATTATTTAGAGCAATTACTGAAAGACAGAAGGCTGATTGGAAGGAACAACTTTATGTGCAAATAAAACTATAAAAAACTGCAGAGAAAGTGACTATAGGTAACCATGATGATGTTCCAAGCTTAGAGTCAACTTCTGAGAAGAGCTGAAGAGAGTCGTGATCACATTTAATGATTATTAATTGAAAAGATCATCAAGATTAGATGATTATTCTCGCTTTTCCCCTGGTCATTAAATATAGCAGGCAATATTAGTATTTAATCCAGCTGTGGTGAGATTTGAAATGAATATAAATTATGGAGAGACAGGTTGTTTCTGCCACCCAAAAACTGAATTTCAGAAAACTAATAACATTCTCTAATATTCATACACCACTTTTTTTTTTTTGCATTGCTGAGGAAAGGCTATTTAAAGTAATTACAACAAATAAAACTAAAAGAAAATCTCAAATACAAATGAGCACAGGCTAACTAACCCTCTAATATTTAGATAGAATGCAAAGAAGTAGAAGAGAAGCACCAAAGAGCGTGCAAGGGTGAAAGTTTGAAACACTGCCCAATGTGGCTTCTCTTCATAATATTTGTTATTGTTGTTAATGTTAATTATTGTTGTTTTGCCCTGCACTTCTCTAGCTTTTAAGCCATTAAACGTAAGATATATATTACTTAAGCTGAGAGAATAAAACAAGATGAAAACCCAGGAGCATTTCAAAAATTAAGTCTTAAGTTTCAGTGGGGAAGGAAAAAAACCAATGTATTCCAGGGCACAAATTATCATTCAATTAGTAAGCACAGTGCCCAAGAGGTAGTTTTTAAATCTTCCTGCTCCTTTCCCCTCCACCAAGCAGGCCCAGTGTCTGTTGTTTTCTTATTTGTGTCCATGTAATAAGCGTTAAAAAAAGACAAACAACGAATGCACAAATTAGCAGAGAATACCGAGGCATGATTGACTCATGGGGTAGTCATGTTGGATATGCCATGAAGGAAACTCCTGTCATTTGTGAAGGAAAAAACATTGTTATTTTGTTTGGGTGGGAATGAAAGAACCTGGAAAAACATAGAGGCTTTGGAGATGCAATGCATGTGTGTGTGTGTGTTTGTGTGTGTGTGTGTGTATCTGTATATATGTATGTATATATATTTGTATACATATGAATGTATATATGTGTATATATACATACAGATGCTAGATAGATGATTGATAGATAGATGTACAGATATATATCTATCTTTGAGTGAGGTGTTAATAAATGTGGTTATTGCCCTGGGGGTTATAAGCAGGCAATAAGGATACTAAACTGTAGGGAAATTTTCTCTCTTGTTCACTGCTCTACTTTTACCACTCAGCATAGAGAATGACACATAGCATTTGCTAACTACGTAATGGCAGGAGGAATGGAGTAGAAATTAGCATGGCATGAATCGTTCCTCAGGAATTAAGGTAAATGGAGACTGCTGTCTGAAAAAAACACAGAATAAAGACATTAAATAGAGAAGGAAGGAGGATTCAGATAGCAAAAATACCTTTTTGGCTAAAAAAATAAAATGATTTATAAGACTTCTATAAGATCTCTTTATCATCTGTATGTGAAATACGTGCTGTTTTGTTCATTAATAAAATGAATTTGGCAAACATTTCTTGAGTATCTACTACTTGCCAAGCATGTTCAAGTGATAGTGTTTGTCAAGTGGTAATTCAGAATATATCATGAAAAATTATAATATAATAACTATTCATATATAGATTGGAACGCAGTAAAGGAAATCTTAGACTGAGAAAGCACATGTGACTGATGAAGAATAAATTTTATAGTAAACATAAAAGTAAAAAGTAAATGATGATAACATTTTTGTATTTGGTACTAAGTCTTAGAAGTCCAGTGTGTGTTTTATAATCACAGTACCTCTCAATTTTGGCTAGACATGTTTTGAGTGCTCACCAGATACGTGAGGCTAGTGGTTATCATAGTGTATATGTATGAAAAGAAGTGATAGTATGTATTTCTTCTGTCACATGACTGGCTTACTTTCCCAAGCATGGAACTCCATTCAGTTTCTATCAAATAGCAGTTCCTCAAAACTATGTTTTGTATGTATAGATGAATAAGAAAACAAAGTGAACAAATCAACAATGAAATATAAGATGATAGGATGTCAAGAAACAGCAAATCAATTGGCGAGGCTCCATTAACTACACATGGTGGGAACAGAGTCATGAAGGATAGACATATTAGGAAAAATAGAGAAAAATGTATTACAGAGAAAATATATAAATATATTTACTACATATATATACACAGATATGAAGAAGAGATAGAGGCTGAAGGAATTTGTATCACGCAAGTGAAAACTGGCAAGTCAAACATCTTCAGGGTAGACCAGCAGGGGGCAGAGTAATATTGCTTGTGACGTGGAGAATATCTGAGGGAGAGTTGGGTCCACCCCAGTAACTGGTTTACCAAAACCAAGCCTAAAAATGGAAGGTATTATATACACTTCCATTGCATGCTGTTGATATTATATAGTCTCTATAGTTCAGTGTTTTCAAATGATAAATGGAGCAATTGTGATGCATGGAAAAGTCTATTATCAAAATAATCAAGGCAGCATCTTTATAACACCAAGTACACAAAAGGATGATTAAATATTAGGATTGTGTTAATTTGGATTCTGTAATTATATTCACACCTTTCAATGTTAGGGATAGATTTTAAAATTATATTATACATGCATTTTCTTTATTCTAACAAGTCTTTGTCTTTTTGCTTAACACAAATCAAACCACTTGGAACAACCGTATTTCCACCAATCCACTTGCAGTTTCCAGAGAGGGGTTGGGCAGAATTAACATTCCATTAGGCAATTTTAAAAATAGGTTTATTGGCCAAGGGGCATGGCTCATGTCTGTAATCCCAACACTTCGGGAGACCAAGGCAGGTGGATTCCTTGAGCCCAGGTGTTCGAGACCGGCCTGGCAACATGGCAAAAGCATGTCTCTAAAAATAAAAAAAATAAAATTTAATTTAAAAAGCTATGCATGCTGGAACATGACTGCAGTCTCTGCTACCCGCAAGTCTGAAGTGGAAGGATTGCCGGAACCTGGGAGGAAGTGGCTAAAGTGAGCTAAGATCACTTCATTGCACTCCAACCTGGGCTACAGAGAAAGATTGTGTTTCCAGAAAAAAAAAAAAAAAGGCTTGTTTATTAATTGAACTGTAGGGATTTCATCTAGCTTGTAAGATAATATAAAGAGCCAAGGCTAGTAATGATTCATTTGTTCCTCACAATTTAAATAGTATTAACAAATTTTTAGTTCAAAAACATGCCAAGTAACAAATTTCTAATAACACATTAACAATTAGGGTTTAAAAATTAAATTCAAACAGAGGTATATATAACAAATATTTTTTCCACTTGAATTGATAACAAAAACTAACTCCCTTCACAATTTATAGAAACATTGAAATAATGGCTCATGGTTTATTAACTATAACCTGGGATTAATTTAGGCACTTTTAGAAACTATATTAATTTTTTAAGCCTCTAGGGTACCATTTGGTAAATTACTGCTTTAGTGCATTAAATGATACCTAAATCATTTTAGCATTATCTCTTATGTTAACCCTGAACTTTTCAACTACTAAAGATAAATGTAGCCTAGGGTATTTTATGTTGGAATATCAAAGGATAGGCTAATGATGGGCCGAGGTTGATGGATTTCTGAGAGTCAGGCAGGCCTTCTTTTTCATGATAAGTCAGTCAGGGAATATTGTCAAACCTTTACAGATGAGATTAGAAACATTTGCTTCACTGTCATATAAAAAAGATTTTCTTCCTACCCTATTCTTTGCCCAAAGCATTCTATAAGTGTACAATCTACTACCAGCACATTTTCTACAAAGTGATAATCTCTATAAGTTTTCATCATTTTTATCTACTATATTTTAATTTTTTCTTTATTTTCTGTACTTTTGTTAATTACACTATTTATACATAAATGTGTTCTGTACAACAAATATTGTTTGAATTAAGGATCAAACAAGGACAACATTGAACAATTCTGCATACCAGTCCCCACAAACCTTTCTAAACATAATTACGGTTGTCCATTCAGTGAATATTCAACCAAAGCATACTCTGTTCCATCAAATGCATATACCTGTGTGCATAGCAAATGCACATCATATGCATATAAACCTGAGGAGACACTGTGTTATCGATGCACGTGATGTGTGTGAATTTATACAAATCTCTGTATTTTCCCTTCACACACAAAATGACCTATTTAGGTATTTTACCCAACTTTTTTTTTTTTAACCAAACCAAAAGGTTGCATAATGATAAACTATAATTTGTTGTCCCTTACCTTATAGATGAACATTTGGATCAATTAGAATCTGGGATGCAGCTTAAACAATAAAAAAGATATTATCTCACGTGGCAAGATACTTGACAGGTATGTGTTTTCTAGCATGAGTAAAGCAGGATCACTATTATATCATCAATTTCCCATGTTACCTCCCATATCTGTGCTCAGCAAACTACCTTTTTTTTCTTTTAAACAGAGTCTCATTCTGTCACCCAGGCAAGAGTGCAGTGGCACAATCTCAGCTCACTGCAGCCTCCACATCCTGGGTTCAACTGATTCTCCTGCCTTAGCCTCCTAAGTAGCTGGAATTACAGGTATACACTACCACACCTGGCTATTTGTTGTATTTTTAGTAGAGACCTGTTTTTTTAGCATGTTGGCCAGGCTGGTCTTGAACTTGTCACCTTAAGTGATCCACCCACCTTGGCCTGCCTCCCAAAGTGCTGGGATTACAGGCATGAGCCACCTGCCTCCATCTTCACTGTTTTTAAGGTTCGTTTCAGGATTACAAGTTAAAACAATTATGTCTGTCATTACTTCCTCACCTAACCATATGGTAGGTAGCAAATGGCCAGTCACTTCTGTATGATCAGGATTCATAGGAAGTGCTATTTTCCTAGAATACCTTCAGCAAACTTACCTCAGGTCTCACTAGATATACTGGCATTACCTTCTTAAAGTAATGGCCATCAAGGTGAATGAAATTAACATCATTAACAGACTAATCAACATTTATGCCACCCCCTCTCCTCTCCTGCTGTGGCTCAGAATGTGCTCGTGATGCACATGTTCAATACCTGGTGGAAAAATAATTTTTTAATAGCCAGGAAAACGAGGAAATGGCTATTTGGTAAGAAACTGAAAGTATCTGCCACAATTTTTATTTTCTCTGAATTTTTTTTTCAAATGTCATAATTGATGCTTACAAAAATATCACTTTGGAGGTATTCTAGACACGTACGTAAAAATTTCTATGGAATAAATGCAAAGAAGTAAAAAGTTGGCATATTGATTTTAATAAATACATCCAAACTTCCTATGAGTTTACATATCTCTTTGCATATGGCAACAATATAATTTATTATTTAAATTAGAATATTGTTGACAGTAAAATAAAGGATTATTTATAATTATGGTTAGCAGGCAAAAAAATAAAAATAGGCTCTTTCCCAAGCCAACTAGGACAATTTGGTCATGTTATATTTACCCTTATTATCTGTATATGAGAGTAGCTAATGTGAACCTCAAATATTTGAGACAAGTCTCGGTCAACGTAGGAAGTTTATTTTGCAAAATTTAAGGACGTGCACCAGTGATACAGCCTCAGAAGGTCCTGATGTCATGTGACCAAGGTGGTCTGAGCACAGCTTGGTTTTATATATTTCTGGGAGACATGAGATCAGTATATGCAAGATGAACACTGATTTGGTCTGAAAAGGCAGGACAACTCAAAGCAAAGATGGGGTAACTCAATGCAGGGAGGGGCTTCCTAGTCATAGGTAGGTAAGAATGTGTTCTTTTGAGTTTTTGATTGGCCTTTCCAAATGAGGCTATCAGAAATGCATTTATCTCAGTGAACAGAGGGGCGACTTTGAATAGAAAGGGAGACAAGTTTGCCCTAAGCCATTTCCAGCTTGACTTTTCCCTTAAGCTTAGTGATTTTGAGGCCCCAGGATTTGTTTTCCTTTCATACTAACCAGAATATACTGCTAGAAACATTTATAATATTTGAGAGATTAAAGTCAAAATGTGTTTGGAATATATATTTACTGGTCATTTGCTCTGTTTCCTCTTCTAAAAGACATATGTTCATATATGCATCTATTTTTCTTTTATTTGTATATCACTTTTATTACTTTGGGATAAGCATCTTGAATTCAAATGCATACACACACACACACACACACATACATATGTATGTGTGCATGTGTAAAAAGATAGATATTATATCATTAATTTTCATAATCGACACATTGCTTAGTTCTTACATGTTGAATCCTAGAACAAAATAAGTCAATCTTTTTTCTGACTTCTTTTGTATAGTAAAAACTCTTTTGCAAAGCTGAGTAGAATTTTGTTACATAAATATATCTGTTTAAGAAATCAATATGACCAAATTCATCATTTTTTCCTTTTATATCTTTTTTGTATATTTGTTCAAAAAGTCCTTAAATATTTCAGTATCTCAAACATATTTTATATGTTTATTTATAACATTTTTATAAATTTTTCTTTATTATTTTTGGGCCATTTTAGATTAACATTAAATGATTTAATTACAGAAGGCAAGGAGGTAAATACTTTTTATCAAATGGATAGTCAATTGCCACAATATCATTTATTGGGTTATCATCTCTAATTTAAAGAAAGTTTAAACATGATTTTTTTGTTTCATAATTTCAACTTTTATTTGGATTCAGCAGGTATATATGCAGATTTGTTTCATAGGTTTATTGTGTGATGCTGTGGTTTGGGGTATGAATAATCCCATCACACAGGTAGTGAGCATAGTGCTCAATTTGTAGTTTTTTAGCCCTTACTGCTCTCCTTTTTTCTCTGCTCTGGGAACTCCCAGTGACTACTGTTCGCATGTTTGCATCCATGTGTACCCAATTAACATGGTTTTTATTTTAAAATATCAGCCTTTGAAATTTGAGAAGGGATTCTACACTCCTGAATGATTGTTACAAAACTTGACATGCCTTTATAAACAACTGGAAAACTGTATGAAATAGATCAAACAAGAGTTTCAAGGTAGTGAACAGCATGCAGAGGAGGAATATGGTTTCTGAGACAAGGGGAAAAAAGGTGATCAGTTAAGTTGCTTTCATCTACTGCCTTGAGGCAGATTCCAATATTGTAATAGTACAGTGAAAAGGAACTAAAACAGGTTAAGGAAGTAAAATGGGCAAGAAAATTTCTATAAAACATGCATCTGTTGAAGGGCATACGTTCAGAATAATAAAGATACTTTACAATTAAGTAGCAAAGAGACAAACAATTCAGTAAATAATACTAATAGTAATAATAATGGGGGGCTGAAAAAGACATTAACAAAAGCGATACAGGAATGGCAATTAGGACAAAATAAGTAGCTCAATAATGTTATTAATAAAAGAAATTTAAAATTAAACCAAAATGAAATAGTACCATTATATACATTATAAATGCCAAAATGGAAAAGACTGGCAATTTCAAATATTTATGAAGACTAGTATTCTCAAATTTTGCTGGCGGAGTTAAGAATGGTACAACCTCATTGGAAGTTATGTTAGCAACTTCTTGAAAAAAATATACACTTGGTAAATAATTCAGCAATTCCATTCCTACGTCCTTACTCAAGATAAATGAAAACATATGTGGACACAAAGACATGAACTAAAATATTATTAGTGTTATTCATAGTAGCAAATACAAAACAAACAAAAAAGTAGATCTAAGTTAAACATCCATCAGTAGATGAGGGTATGAACAAATACATTTATATAAAAAAATTCTATTGAGCTTTGCAAAAGAGTTTTTACTATACAAAAGAAGTCAGGCAAAAGACTAAATTATTTTGCTCTAAGATTCAACATACAGTATACAAAATTAAAGAATAGGCAAAACTATAATGATAGAGAGTAAATTAGTAACTGAGCATGCAGATGAAAATAATTAAGACAAGAAGGAACATGTTGAAAGAAGAAAAATGTTTTTACCTTATAGTGCTATGTTAAATGATTGTATACATGTATCAAAACCTATTTAACTATAAATTTAAACCAGCAAAAAAAAAATTACATTTTCATAAAGCCACCATTTTAAAAAGTCAAACATATGCAAAGATAATACCTACAATGTTGCTTTTTCTTAAATAAAAATAAAAGGTACCAAAGCTAAAGACATTATACAAAAGGAAAAAGGGAAATTGCATGCCAATATACAGCATATATACAACATATATATACACATGAAAGTAATCAATACAATATTTGCAAATTTAATCTAACAACACATAAAATAGTTATACATCATTACCAAGTGGAGTTTAATCAAATGCAAGACTGGCTCAACATTTTATAATTAATTTATATCATCCATCACATCAATAGCCTCTGAAAGAAAAATCATATGATTATATATAGTAGGTGCAGAGAAGTATTTGACAAAACCCAACATCTGCTGAGCACAGTGCCTCACTCTTTTTATCTCAGCCTTCTGGGAGGCCAAGGCAGGCAGATTACTTGAAGTCAGGAATTAGAGACCAGCCTGGCCAACATGGTGAAACCCTGTGTCTGCAAAAATACAAAAATTAGCTGGACTTGGTGGTGTGTGCCTGTAATCCCAGGCATTTGGGAGGCTGATGCAGGATAATTTCTTGAACACATGAGGTAGAGGTTACAGTGAGCTGAGATCATGCCACTACACTCTAGCCTGGGCAATAGAGCCAGACTCCATCTCAAAACAAACAAACAAACAAAAACAAAACAACAGCAAGAAAAAAACCCAACACCCATTTATGATAAAAACTCTCAGAAGACTAGGAATAGAGGAAAAAGTCTTTAAATTCATAAACAGTATCTATAAAACACCTACAACTAACATCATACTTAATAGAGAGAAACTACATACTTTCCCATTAAAATCAGGAAAAAGGCAAGAATGTCCTCCATCCTCACTGCTCCTATTCAACATTGTAATGGAAGTCCTAGATGAAGCAAAAATAGTTTAGAAATTGAAACAAAATGTGTAATTCTTGAGAAGAAAAAAAATAAAACTATTCAAAGATGACATGATTATCTGTAGAAAATCCAAAATAATTAACAAAAACAAATCCTGGAAGTAATAAGCTGTTATAGCAAATTTTCAGAATGAAAGAAAATTGACAAAAATAAATTGCATTTTTATATGCCAGGGATTAAAGAGTGAAATTTGAAGTAAAACATGCAATACCACTTACACTAACACACACAAAAAGTACTTAAATATAAATTTTAAAAATAAAAACTTCAAAATCTCTATGAGGGAAACTTCAAAACTCTGATGAAAGAAAACTAGGATCCAAATAATTAGAGATTTTTTATTATAAATGTGGATAGATTAACTCAATATCATGGAGAAATCAGTTCTTCCAAATTTTATAAATTTAATGCAATTCCCCCCAAATCTCAGTATGTTTCTTTGGAGATATGGACAAACCGATTCAATGTGTATAAAGGAAGGTAAAAGAGTCAGAAAAACGAACTCAATACTGGAAGGGAAAAAAGGTGGATGACTAATGCTACCCAACTTATGTAGATTGGTCAGAATGGTGGGAGAAATTATAGAAATGCAAACCTTCCTGGAAGGCCAGAAGATTTTGCAAAAGCCTTGGAGGAGGTTATGGCTGAAGGCAGCTTAATCCTCTTACCTTGAGCTAGTAGCAAAAAGCAAATAACAAGGGAATGTAGAGGGGTTTATCCAAATAGCTTGGTTATGTTGTCCTAAGACCAACCTTTGATAATCTGATGACACACAATTGCTCTCTACTCAGGTAGGCAATGTTAATTACCCCCTAATCGTGTTTACTTGGGACCTTTGTCATTTAATCTGTTCTAAATAAATGTGAACATTGCCAGTTTATGGGGGCTGTTGCTGACTCTGACAGAGTTTCCCTGGTTGGGCTACCTGGCAAGCCAGTGTCAGTGTATATTTTTCATCTGTAGCTCAGTTGAGTCTGCCAGTCAGACTTGACAGTTGGTGTCCTTGAGTGAGGCTGCTGTAGCAGATTGTGGATCGTGGTGGAACCCATGAAAACAAAGGTGAAGAGACTGCATAGTCAGTAAGTCAGAAAGTTGATAAGTCAGTAAGTCACTGGTGTCCGTTTGGGATTTTCAAGTTTGAGGAAGTTGTTCAGGCTAGGGTTTCAGCGTGGGACAACAGTTATCAGCTCAACAGACAAAAGTATTAGGACAGCTGCTTAAAGCTAATGGAACCTTGGTTTCACAGGCTCAATTAAGGGACCTAATGCAAACTGTGGCTTCCCAAAGCCCATGGTATCCATCAGAAGCCATGCTAGTCGTAAAGCTCTGGGAACAAGTGGGGAGAACTCTTAAACAACATCATGCACAAGGGCAACAGGTCCCAGTGACACCTTTAATGTTATGGGCCTTAGTCAGGGCTGCTTTAGTTCCACTCTCACAGAAAGAAGAAGTGAAGAGAATAGGAAATGTTACCTACCTTACTGCCTTCTCCTTTTCCCTCAGCCCAGCCATTACTGGATAAAAATATTAAAGAGGAGTTGGAGATTTTGTCTGAGACCCCTCACCCAATGTAATAGAAAAAAGACAAGGGATACTCAGCAGCTTTGGGACTCTGTCTTAGGCAAGCGGCATTAGAAAGGGAGCTCTTGGCCTGCCCAGTGATTCAAGATCAACAAGGCAATTAGGTGTATGCTTATACAGAGATTAAAAAAGCATTAGAGAAAACGCAGCTGCTATCCCATTGACAAAAGGATTAATTGAAGCCAGGCAAACAACTTCCATATAACACCATGGGACTGATTAGTGCTAGCTAAAACAACTTAAAACACCAGTCAATACCTTCTATGAAGGGTAGAATAACAGCTAATAATGGTCACTGTTATTGTTCCACTACCCCTAAGTGGCTCTCTCAAAATCTTATTTGGGTAGAACAGTGGGCTTTGAAGGGAGAGAAATTACAGAGAGCCCTTAAATTGGTTGAGGAGCAACTAAAAGCAGGCCATATAGAACCATTAAACAGCCCGTGGCATTTGCTCATTTTCATCATTCCCAAAAGTCTGGCAGATGGAGACTTTTGCATGAATAACAGGCTATTAATTCTAATATACAACCTGTGGGGCCTCTTCAACAGGGGGTCCCTTACTCCATGATGATTCCTCAAGATTGGCCTATAGTTGTTATTGACTTAAAAGACTGCTTTTATGCTATTCCCCTTGCAGAACAGGACAGAGAAAAATTTGTGTTTACAATACCAGCTATCAATAATGAAAAGCCAGCTCACGAATTTGATTGGAAAGTGAATGAATGTTGAACAACCCTATCATGTGTCAGTATCATGTAAATCAGGCTTTGCTCCCCAGTAGAAAAGAATTTCCTAATTTCAAGATTATTCATTTTATGGATAATATATTACTAACACCCCCAATGGAGCCAGTACTTTTAAGTTTATATTTCTCTGTCATAAAGAATCCATAGTTAAGAGGTTTTATCATCGCACCTGAGAAAGTGCAAATGTCTTCTCCTGGACTAACCCCCACTCCTGGGGGTTACTCCTTGGTTGAAAAATAATATTACTGATTATACTTATTTTATCTTATGTTATTTACTAATTCTAGGATCTAAAGCTGGAATACGAGTTATAACTGCTGCGCCTGAAAAACCTGTTGCTACACACATCCGTACTCTTCATTCAACAAAATCTGATGCAAAAAAACAGAAAAGGGAGAGATGTAGGTGATTGGTCAGGGTGGTGGAAAAAATTATAGGGAAGATGCAAACCTTCTTGGAAAATGGGAAGGTTTTTCAAAAGGTTTTGGAAGAGGTTATGGCTGCAGGGAGCAGCCTGATCCTCTTACCTTGAGTTAATAGCAAAGAGCAGATAACAAGGAAATGTAAAGGAGTTTATCTAAATAGCTTGTTTACTTATTTATCTGGAAACCAACCTTTGATCCTCTGTGTGTATAACTGCTCTCTACTCGGGGAGTCAGCAATGTTAATTATGCACAAATGGTGTTTGCTCGAGACCTTTACCATTAATCCTGTTCTAAAATAAATACAAGTGTCCCTTGCACATGGGGGCTGCATGGCCAGACTCCCCCTTTGGGGTCCATAAGCCATGGCGTCCCCTAACCACACTGTCACAGGGAAAACACCTGTGTCTGTGAACTCCTTTCATCTGTCACTCAGTCAGAGTCTTCAGGTCAGACTCAGTGCATATCAATTACATTTATTCTTTCCCTTTGTATAACTTTCATAAGGAAAATCAAAACGTTCAATTTATATAAGTAACACATAAAATAATGAGTTTTACACATGTTGATACTCAGTATTCAAATATATGTTAACTTAATTATACTTTTTCTTTCTTTCGAAGTGTTTCTATGATAATATGGGTTTAATTTCACTTCTTTATTTGGATGAAAGAACGATATGCAAGTCGACTCTGTTTCATTCATTTTTTTAATCATAAACTACATTAACAGAAACAGTAAAATGAACAAAAGCAGCAGAGTTTATTTTTGTTTTGCTTTGTAGCATTTGTTTTTGCCTTTTTTGGTTCTTATATCTTGATAAGAGTATCGTTTGATTAGCAAATATATTATTTGTTTATTTTTAAACATTTGCAAAATTAAGATACTTAGAAAATATCTTTGTATCTGTAATTTCTATAATTTAATTTCTTCAGATAAAATTAAACAGTTCAGAGGAAAATACTTTAAAGTGTAGCAAAAGTATAGATAAAAATAAGAGTTGACAATTTACAAATTATAAGCCTTATTTACCCTTAATTTCTTAAATTAGTTGATAAATTTCAATTAACTATCAAAAAGGACTTTGCTACAGCTTCTCAAAACATAAAACCTGCAGTTTCATGGAAAGATGTAACAAGTAATGAATGGTGTGGTCCAAATGATTTGCTAACATGCTGAAGAGGATATGCTTGTGTTCACACTACCTTAGGTCCTCTTTGGATTCCAGCACAATGCATCAATCCATACTATGGTGTGGCTAGGACCCAACCCAGTACCAGAGATGAAGAAAATGACCTTGAAAGACCTGCAGCCTTGGATGATACAACTTCCTTGGATGATACAAGCCCCAGATATTACCTGGAGAATGATGAAGAAAACAATTCAGAAGGCTAAGTGAATCCTACTCCAAACACAACACCATTCGCTCCAGATAATTTGTTTCTTTTTATTCTCTCACTCTGCCTACAACCTGTACCTGCTCTACACTCTATTAAGCCCATTTTCTAAGTCTGCCTTTTTTCCATCTGTTACTTAGGCAGATACTCCCTTCCGAGCTCTAATGATGCAATTGCTTGGCTAGGAGGGATTGGCTCACCCCCAGTGGGGTCCCTCATTAACAGCACACACTGGACTAAGGTGCCAGGTAACAATACATATTATTCCTTGACTAGAAAAGAATATTACTGATTATACTCATGTTTGTCTTATGTTATTTACTAATTCCAGAATGCAAAGCTGAAATATGAGTAATAACTGCTGTGCTTAACAAAACTGCTGTTGCACACATCTGTACTCTTCAATCAACAAACCTGTTGCAAAAATCAGAAAAAGGAGAGATGTAGGAGATTGGTCAGAATAGTGGGAGAAAGTATAGAAAACACAATCCTTCTTGGAAGGCCAGAAGGTTTTACAGAAGCCTCTGAAGAAGTTATGGCTGAAGGCAGTCTAATCCTCTTACTGTGAGCTAATAGTAAGAAGCAAATAACAAGGGAATGTAGAGGAGTTTATCTAAACAGCTTGTTTACTCATGTGGTCCTAAGACCTCTGATCATCAATGGGTGTGTGACTGCTCTCTGCTTGGAGGTCAGCAATATTAATTACCATCTAATGGCGTTTACTTGAGATCTTTGTCACTTAATCTGTACTAAATCAATGTGAACATCGTCAGCTTATCATGACCGCTGTTGACTTTGGCAGAGGTCCCCTGGTTGTGCTGACTGGCAAGCCTGTGTCAGTCTATGTTTTTCATCCATTACTAGGTTGAATCTGTGGGTCAGACTTGATAAAGTTTGACTTATTATAAAACTACAATAATCAACACAGTGAGATATTTGCAAAAGAATGGACAAATAGATCAATGGAACAGAATATATAGCTCAGAAACAGACACAAAAATAGAGTCAACTGATCTGACAAAGGATGAAAGGCAACAACAATGGAGAAAGCATAGTCTTTCCACCAAATGATACTGGAACAAGTGAATTTTCACATAAAAAAATGAATGTAGAAACAACTTTATACATTTTACATAGAATTCCATGTGAAACACAAAAGTATAAAACATTTAGAAGATAGCATAAGAGAAAATCTTGATCACATTGAGTTTAGTGATGGCATTTTAGATACAACACCCCAACCATCATTTACACTATAAACATTTTATAAAGTGAACTTGATTAAGATTTAAATCTTTTTTGTGCCAAAGACACTGCTCAGACTGTAAATGCAAGGCAGAGTCAAGAAGAAAATATTTATAAAACACATATCTGATGATAGACTGTTATCTAAAATATACAAAAAGACTTAAAACTCAACAATAAGAAATTAAATGCAATGAAAAAGTGGCAAATGATCTGAACAGATATCTCACCAATAAAGATTGTCAAATGATAATACTGCTTTTGAAACCTATTTTCATATGAAGCAATAGCATAATGAACAAAATAAGAAGAAAAATAAGTTAAAAAATATGAAATGGTGGAAAACACCATGTGCCAGTAGAGAACTGAAAATTCAAACAACTAGCTGGGCATGGTAGATCATGCCTGTAATCCCAGTACTGGAAGGTCAGGGCAGGCAGATCAGGAGGTCAGGAGATCAAGACAATCCTAGCCAACATGGTGAAACCCCATCTCTACTAACAATACAAAAATTAGCTGGGTATGGTGATAGGCACCCGTAATCCCAGCTACTTGGGAGGCCAAGCAGGGGACTTGCTTGAACCCAGGAGGCGGATTTGCAGTGAGCCGAGATGGCATCACTGCACTCCAGCCTGGGGAATAGCATGAGACTCTGTCTCAAAAATAAATTAATAAAATAAAAAAATAAAAATGAATAGATACACATGTAGACATAGATTCCAATAAGATATGCACATCAATATATACATAGTAATAACAATTACAGGTAAATTACCAGAATATAGAGCATTGCAAGTAAATTAGAATAAGACATGAAAAAAATTGCAGTCATTTAGGCAAATATAAAAGCCTGTAGTGATCAGTAGTTTTTTATTTCTCTGAAGAAAAATTGAACTAATCTTAATTAATATCCTCATGTGGTAAAGAGATCAGATAGACAAAGCAAAAGAATATTGACAATCTGTACAGATTTTTAAAGAATATTTTGGTCTCATGCCATAAGAAATTATTTTTGATAAGCTAGCTAAGTCCAATTATTGAGCATTTCTAATGGGTGAATGAATGACCAATTTTTGCCTCATCTTTAATGGTTATCAATGATTCTGCCTCAGCTTTAAGGGTCTAATTTTTAAGGAAAAATTCAGAATAGTATTATCTTATAAAAGAGATAAGAAGAGATAATAAATGAGCTTAAACCTTTCGAAGAGATTATGACTCTTAATAACTGGATAAATGTCTACAGGAAGAAGTGAATAATTATGTATATCAGAGAAAAAATATGTGAACACAGGTGAGCTGTTTTTGGAAAAATAAAATATACATTAACATTTTGAATTGTTTGATTTATTTAGAAAAATAGTTACAATAAAAATGTAATATTTCTCTAAAATACATGTTTATGAAACTATTAATTAGTTCACATACTGAACCGAGTTGATTCAGATGATTCCTAGTGAGAAATTATAAAATTCATTTAATCTTTTCTGAACAATGTAAATTAGAATAGCATCTGTTCAAGATTTTATTTAAAATAATAATTTAGCCCACCGATATTTACAACAATATATTTCTAATGATGTAATTCTATTTTGACAGAAAGTAATAAAATAATTTTAAAAATACGTATTCACAGAGGGGCCACCTATATTTTCTTAAGCTATGACTTTACTTTCCTGCTTTTTACTTAGATTCAGTGATTTTAGGTTGGGATATAATGTACATGCGGGTCTTCATTTTTCTTTCTTACTTCTGGACAAACCAATTGCACATATTTAATCACAGTGGATAGTGGATCCTCTGTAACAAATCTTCATTGGACAAGTAGATCACCCAAAATAAATCATCTGTGGGTGAATGAAACAACTTTGTTCAAACATCCATGGAAAAAAAGCTCATCCATCATAAATCAAAGATAGATAAGTGGATCAGCCTTGATTTACTGCCTCTAACCATGACTATGGTTTTGCATTAACTAAGATGTACCATGATTTTGCAAACAGTATATAGTTTAGAAAACTATGGAAGAGTTACCTCCCTAATACTGCCTTGGAAAGCCTATTTTCATATGAAGCAATAGGATAATGAATAAAATACAAAGAAAAACAAGCCGCAAAATATTATTCAGTTAGATTAATTTATCAGTGTGACATAAAATAAAGAGAACTAGTAAATTATAAAAAATTAAGCCCAAATCCCAGGAATCTAGTTATTGATGTGACCTTCAATAAATACTTTCTTCACCTATAAAATTACAATGATAATAGACAGCCTTACAGACATTGCAAGGAGTAAAGGTGGTGCTTAATAAATTTATCTTTTTATTGTTCACATATTTTAGAGTACATATCAATTCTGTTTCTTTCCCTGAGATACAAAGTGAGATATACATAACACTATTGACATTTTGTTGAGGGTGGGGTCCAAGTAAATTAATCACAAAATGATACAATAATACTTGGGCAGAGATATGAATAAGGAATTATTAAAACAAGTAGGGCATTTAAACTATAGTCAATGGCAAAATTTTTTTTTAAATAACTTTAGAGTTTTAAAGCTTAAGAGAGACACTGGATGATCAATGTGGGGAAAGTAAGAATATGTATAAAGATTAGCAATTGGAGAATATGCTCTTGGGACTGTAAATCTAGGAATCTGTGTATTTATAAACATGCAGGTTTGCATGAATATAGTAGTAAATAAGCTCATTAGATTTAAACAGAGGTCACATATAAAATGTTTTCTATGCCTGGTTAAATGCATAGAAATTTATCCTAAGCTAATTGAGCATCTCTTGATGGCTCATATACATAATATATATGTTTGTACGTGTGTGTGAGTGTGTGTGTGTGTATGACTTGTGCAGTAGCAGATGCTACTCATTATTTCATCTGAAATAAAACCACATTTTTCATTTGTTTTTCATATAAATTATTGTCCTGCAAACTACACCATCAAATGCATCTTGCCAAAGCATTTTCTGCTAGAGTTAACACAACACACAAATTTAACAGTTTGTAGTTCATTAAATAAGTGAAAAAAAATGCTAAGATAATCATTTACATCTAATATTTTTGTTTTGTTCCACATAGATAAAATATCAAAATATCTTTTTAAAGGTCAAATATGCTTGCATACTGTATTTCATTCACAGTAAGATAGATACATAGATATAGATATGTAATTTTACTATTGAATTCACAATGCATTACTATTATAAAATCAGCCTTTCAAAGTTTTTGGCAATATTAACTCATTTATCACATTTCACCTTTCCTTTTTATATACTTTTAAAAATATATTTTCTACTCACTTTAGATGTTCCATATATGCTGATTACATTATTTATATATTATTATATTTCTAAAATAATGTTGAATTGACAGACTGATTTTGCTTTACTCACTTTTTTCTGGAGAAACACAAGTATCAGATTTTATTATCAAGGCTTGGGATCATATGTTTTGTGAAAGAAAAGAAAAAGTATTTACTTTCTCCTGATGGGCTTAAATAAAATAGAAAGTACACTTTAAAGTTTTACTTTTGGTTGTATGTCTTGTTTGTTCATGTGTTTTTTAAGGGATTATTGTTCTATAATCAAAACTGAACATGAATTTAACCCCTCTTCAAATACACTCAAGAAAAATATTTTTTACTTTTTAATGAAACATAACCAAAAATATTTTATAATACAAGGTTTACTAAAAAATCATTGTTTATATACTAAATGTAAATATCACCCAGTATGTGCTTTATAGATATTTTTCACAATATCCTCATAACAGGTAGGGTGATGTGCTACAAAAATTATACAAAAAATAAATAAATAAAATACTCCTTCTTTAACAATTGTATTCCTAGTCTAATTAAGTGAGTTAAATGAAGGGCCAGAATTTTAAAATCTAAATTTTCAAATAAGTACAGAATGAGTATCCTGGCTATTTTTCTTTAAAACTAATATTCTTTATTTAAAGATTTACATAATTTATTCAGTCTCCTATTTTAAGGAATGAGTTTAAGGTATGTTTGAAATAGCTGTGGGCAGATTGAGATAATCAAAACATAACAGTAATTGTTGAATGGCCCTACGAACAAATCCCTACGTGTTGTCTAACCATGTCTGCTATTTTATATTTTGATTTGCTTATGAGTAAGCTTTATAACAGGATTATTTCTTGTTCCTATGAAGACCAGGATACTGCATTTGTAATAATTGGAAGATTAAGTAAAACTTTCATCATGGTTCTCAATTGGCTTTTTCAAAATAGTGTAATTGTTTTAAAATGGGGTCCAACAAGTACAAAAATTTTCAGAATTGCTCTTTCTCATTATCTTTAGTAATTATGTATTAAATAGAATGATCTTTTGATAATGCACATAATACATGCTTATAATGCAACAGCTTCAAAGCTTTTGTTAAATAAAATGGTTTCTTATCACGGTCAGTTGCATACACTCACCAGTTTCAAACATCTTCATGGACAGCAAGGCAGAGCAGACATCAGTTTTGAAAAATTCTCTATATTACTTACTAATCTCTTAAAAATAAAGTTAAACATTAATTTCATATATGTCATATCTATTTTTATAAAGCAGTCTGGCTACTGCTCATAGGTACAATGATATGACCTGTGACATTATATTAATTATGTTATTGTGTATCACACACACAATAAATGACATAATGACTAAAAGCACAGAAAAAGATATTCAATGTTTACATATGCAAAGTTCTATTTCTTCTTCAATGACTGCAGCTGAGCAGTTTGTATACCTAGTAGTCCAGCCTAGATAGAGTGTTATAATCTGAATTGTATTCAAAAATAAAAAATATTTTCCAGTATTTATGGATAGGTTTAAGAAGGAGCTAGGTAGAAATGCATTCAAGTTCTAGAATTTCTCTCTGGGAACTCAGTCATTTCCATACTTACTGTTCTTTAAAATATAGCCTTCTTGTATAGGATTAATTGCTTGCCCTCTAAATACCAAGGCATTTCCCTATCAGAACAATTTATTGCAAGCCAGTCATATCTCTATAACTGATCCATCTGGGTAGCAAGCCCTCAGCATAGTTTTCACCTGTATAAAATGACTATTCTGTGTAACGTGCATTTTGTTAGTTGCCGAAGCAAAACATCACTATATCATTTATTATATTTCTGACATTTAGGCCACATTTTCAATGGCCTAATTTGCTATGATATTTCTTATAGTGATAAAACTTTTAAAATATTCCACACCCAACATTAGAGTGAATTATTTTCCAAGTATCTTTGCTTCCTTCATAAATGAATAACAAATTCATGATGCATGAACTATGTTGTCCCTTAATTCTTGTATACTATAAGAAGCTTTCTCAGTAATTCATTTCCACTTTCTAGATCTTCTGTTGTTAACTTCTTTACCTGCAGTATGATTTTTTCCAACATTTCCTGCTCATACTTGTGAACTTTGATGATAATGTGTTTTCTTTTTGTCATTTTCCTTGAGATGTTTTAGCGCACACTCTGACCAATACTTTTCTATTTCTTCTTTTCATTTCCTGCGTTAACATCCCAATCTATAATCTAGTTTGTAGATTGATTAGTTTTCATTGTACCTTGTTCTTTTTCATAGTTTACACAAAGTCAGTTAAACTGCTTTTCAAGCCTCCTCTTTTGTATGTTCTAATGTTTTCCTTTGCCTAATAATTGTGTATCTTGATTGTTTAGCATAGTCTCATTTTACACACAATAAATATGGTCTTCCAAGGTGTATACTTACTACTACTTATTGTATTATAAAAGATTCAGGAGGCAAAACAAACCAAGGATAACAGCAGCCTACTTTTATATCAGAGATTCTCAAGTTTTCTTGTGCATAAAAATCACATACAAATCTCAGCTCATTAAAAAGTGCATATTCTGGTCAAGTTCGGTGGCTCACACCTGTAATCCCAGCACTTTGGGAGGCCAAGGCGGGTGGATCATGAAGTCAGGAGTTTGAGACCAGCCTGAGATTTCAACATAGTGAAATCTCATCTCTACTAAAAATACAAAAATTAGCTAAGTGTGGTGGCAGGAGCTTGTAGTCCTGCTACTTGGGAGTCTGAGGCAGGAGAATCGCTTGAACCTGGGAGGTGGAGGTTGCAGTGAGCCAAGACTGCACCACTGGACTCCAGCCTAGGTGACAATGTAAGCCTCTGTCTCAAAAAAAAAAAAAAGGTGCATGTTCTATTTTTTACTTATAGGAGTCAAACAACAGAAGGGGTTGGAGACAAGAAACATTCATTTTAACGAAAGTCCCAGTGTATTTTGTTGAAGATAGCCTGACACAATTCAGCAATTGTCCAATGGCTATAGCTTCTAACAACCAACCTAATGTGGCTATTTCGTGTTTTCTTCAGAAATTGTACTCAGTAAAGTATTTTTATTTAAATTATTGCTATGAAATTCAATCTAGTGGAAGCCAGGGAGAGACGTTTTCTTTCAGTGTCCAGAAAACAAACATATAATGATATCTATGTATGTGTAAACTTAATTATCATTCATTCATAACCTAATTTCTTCAAAGAGATTTTTACTCTTTTAATTATTATAAAAAGTATAAATATTTGAATTGCTGTTTGAAAAGCACATCTCAGATATTCTCTATAACATTATCATCTTCTGTTTTTGAGCTCGCAATGAATGAACTACCTGTGCCAGTATGTTTTATGTTTCTTTCAGGGCCAGGCAGAAAAGTTTCACTTAGTGCCAGAGGAAAAACAACAATAAAATGGCCTTAAAATACCTTCAGCATTACAACAGCTAGAAATTGTTCTATAAGTACTATTAATAAATCCTATTTTATTTCCTCAAATTAACCAGTTGTTGAATAATTTTCAAAAGTAATATGTATTCCTAAACCATTGTTATTAAAAATTGGGCAAATCTGTTTAGTTTCTTTTTCAGAACTGCCTATATTTGACTTTAGAAGGCTAACTAGGCTGGGCACGGTGGCTTAAACCTGTAATCCCAGTACTTTGGGAGGCCAAGACAGGCAGATCACAAGCTCAGGAGTTCGAGACCCGTCTGACCAACAGGGTAAAACTCCATCTTTCCTGAAAATATGAAAATTAGCTAGGCATGGTGGTGCATGCCTGTAATACCAGCTATTCGGGTGGCTAGGGCAGAAGAATCACTTGAACCCGGGAGGTGGAGGTTGTAGTGAGCCAAGATTGCGTAACTGCACTCTACTAGCCTAGGTGACAGAGTGAGATTTCATCTCAAACAGCAACAACAACAACCCACTAATTTCTGTCAAAAGCTATGACAATTTGTGAAACATATGGCCATAAGGGAAAACAATGTCATTATTTTCTGTTACCATGTGTATTATGAAAATCTCTAGCTAATTTTATAGTAGCAACACTCTCACTTTTATATTATGGATAGAATTTCAGGAAAAGTTTCAGATTTCTGGGCACAGTCATTCATACCTATAATCCTAGCACTTTGGGAGTCCAAGGTGGATGGATCACTTGAGATCAGGAGTTTGAGACCAGCCTGGCTACCATGGTAAACCCTGTCTCTACTAAAAACACAAAAGTTCTCCAGAAACTAGGAGACAGGGACTACAGTGAGCCAGGATCATGCCACTGCATGCCAGCCTGGGCAACAGAGCCATACTTCATCTCAAAATAAATAAATAAATAAATAATAAATAAATATTCCAGATAAACTCTTAACTTCATGATAATGAGAAATTCTCTAGCTGGATAGCTGATATGACTTGTCTCTCTCTGTCCCCGCCCAAATGTCGTGATGAATTATAATTCCCAGTGTTGGAGGAGTGACCTGGGTGGGAGGTGATTCAATTATGGGGCAGACTTCCCCTTGCCATTCTAGTGATAGAGTTCTTATGAGATATGGTTGTTTGAAAGTGTGTAGCATCTCACCCTTTGCTCTCATTCTCTACTACTCTTGCCATGTGAAGGCTATGCCTGCTTCTTCCTTGCCTTCTGTCATGATTGTAAGTTTCCTGAGGCCTCCTTGGAAGCAAAAGCCTGTACATTCTGCAAAACTGTGATCCAACTAAACCTCTTTTTCTTGTAAATTACACAGCCTCAGGTAAGCCTTTATAACAGTGTGAAAACAGGCTAATATAAAAAATGGATACCTGAGAAGTGAGGAATTGCCATTCAGCTACCTGAAAATGTGCAAGTAGCTTTGGAATTGGGTAATACACAGTGGTTGGAAAAGTTTGGAGGGCTCAGAAGAAGACAGGAAGAGGAGGGAAAGTTTGGAACTTAACTAGAGAATTGTTGAATGGTCGTGACCAACTGCTGATGGTGATATGGACAGTGAAGTCCAGGCTGAGGAGATCTCAGGTGGAGGTGAGGAACTTATTAGGAACTAGAGTAAAGGTCACTATTGCTATGCTTTAGCAAATAGATTGGCAGGAATGTGTCCCTGATCTAGGGATCTATTGAACTTTGAACTTGAAAGAGATGATTTAACGTGTCTGCAGGAATCAATTTCTAAGCACAAAGCATTCAAGATGTAGCCTGGCTGCTTCTAAATGTGTGTACTCTCTTGCACAAGCAAATAAATGACCTGAAACTGGAAATTATATTTAAAAAGGGAGCATAAACATTTGGAAAATTAGCTGCCTTGTCATGTGGTAGGAAATAAAAATCAGTTCTTCTGGAAAGAAATTCAAGTAGCTGTGTACATTTGCATAAGTAAAGAGGAACCAAATGTTAGTTAATAGCCAAGACAGTGGGGAAAATGTCTCCAGGGCATATCAGAGACCTTTGTGACAGTCCCTCCCATCACAGGCCTGGAGGCTTAGGGTGAAAAAATGATATCTTGGTCAAGGCCCAGGGCCCCACAGCTCTGTACAGCCTCGAGATATGGTGCCCTGCATCATACATGATCCAGCCCCATCTGTGGCTGAAAGGAGCCACAGTGAAGCTTGGGCCACTGCTCCAGACGGTAAGAGCTGGAAGGGCTTCCACATGGTGTTAAGTCTGCAGCTGTGCAGAGGGCAAGAGTTGAGGCTTGGGAGTCTCCACCTAAATTTCAGAAGATGTATGGAAATGCCTGAATGTCCAGGCAGAAGTCTGCTGCAGGGGGGCAGCCCTCATGAAGAACCTCTACTAGGGTAGAGTGAAGGGAAAATATGGAGTTGGAGCCCCCATAAGAGTTCTCACTGGGGCGCTGGCTAGTGGAGCTATGAGAAGAGGGCCACTGTCCTTCAGACCCCAGGATGGTAGATCCACTGACAGCTAGTACCATGCACCTGGAAAAGCCATAGGCTCTCAACACCCGCCTGTGAAATCAGCATGGGAGTTATACCCTGGAGAGCCACAGAGGCAAAATTTCTCAAGGCCTTGTGAGCCATCCCTGTGTCAATGTTGTCTGAATGTGAGACGTGGAATCAAAGAAGATTATCTTGGAATTTTAAGATTTAATGCCTGCTCTGTTAGGTTTTAGTTTTGCATAAGGTCTGTAGCCCCTTTCTATTGACTTATTTCTCCCTTTTGGAAAATAAGTATTTACCCAATGCCTATACCCCCATTGTATCTTGGAGGTAAGTGATTTGCTTTTGATTTTACAGGCTCATAGGCAGAGGTACTTGCCTTGTCTCAGATTAGACTTTGGACTTGGACTTTTGAATTAATGCTGGAATAGATTAAGACTTTGAGGGAGGCCAGGCACAGTGACTCATGCCTATAATCCCAGCACTTTGGGAGACTGAGGCGGGTGGATCACAAGGTCCAGAGATCAACACCATCCTGGTCAAGATGGTGAAACCCTTTCTCTACTAAAAATACAAAAATTAGCTGGGTATGGTGGTGCATGCCTGTAGTTCCAGCTACTCGGGAGGCTGAGGCAGGAGAATTACTTGAACCCAGGAGGCAGAGGTTGCGGTGAGCCGAGATCACACCATTGCACTCCAGCCTGGGTAACAAGAGTGAAACTCCGTCTCAACAAAAACAAAAGACTTTGGGGGACTGTGGGTGATATGGTTTGGTTTTGTCCCCACCCAAATCTTATCTTGAAATCCCATGTGTTGTGGGAGGGACACAGTGGGAGGTAATTGAATCATGGAGGCAGGTCTTTCCCATGCTGATCTCATGATAGTAAATAAGTCTCATGAAATCTGATGGTTATAAAAAGGGGGTTTTCACTGAACAAGCTTTCTCTCTTTGCCTGCTCCCATCCATGTCAGCTGTGACTTGCTCCTCATTGTTCTCTTCCATGATTGTGAGGCCTTTCCAGCCATGTGAAACTATAAGTCCATTAAACCTCTTTTTTCTTCTCAGTCTCGGGTATGTCTTTATCACTAGCCTGAAAACAGACTAATATTGTTGGGAACACCTGATTGTGTTTGAAATGTGAAAAGGACATGAGATTTGGGAAGTGCCAGGGGCAGAATAATGTGATTAGGCTCTGTGTCCCCACCAAATCTCAGGTCAAATTGTAATTCCCAGTGTTGGAAGAAGGGCCTCATGGGAGGTGTTTGAACATGGGGAAGACTTCCCCTTTTCTGTACTTGTCATAGAGTTCTCATGAAATCTGGTTGTTTGAACATGTATAGCAGCTAGCCCTTTGTTCTCTCTCTCTCCTGCTCAGGCCAAGTAAAGACCATGCCTGCTTCCCCTTCATCTTCTGCAGGGATTGTAAGTTTCCAGAGGCCTCCACAGAAGCAGAAGCCTATCCAGCCTGCAGAACAGTGCACCAATCAAACTTCTTTTCTTTATAAGTTACCTAGTCTCAGGTATGTCTTTCTAGTAATGTGATAATGGACTAACAAAGTAGCTAGTGTTAACCTTATATGACATGGGAGTAACCTGAAATTAAGGTAAAGGAAATAAAACGGTCTCCCATGCCCAGTAATATTGCAAAGAATGATGATAAAATTGCCACCTCTCACAGCAGGAAATTCAGTTTTTCCTTTGGGGTACCTCCATCAGACATTTACCAGAACTGGTGTGCGGCTTTATCACTGTAGATAGATAACCCTCTCCAGAGGTTTAGAAACAACACAAGCATGGTGATTCGCTGGTCATTGAAAATGAGCTGTCCTCCTAATATAGTTGTAATATGGGCAGCAGAGAGAGGAGAAAATTGTGCATTTCTACCATGCACGGATACTTTGACCAAAGAAATGTCTATGCTTGTAGTAAGTGATTTTGGTGTTGTGCTCAGCTGAATGCTCTGTATCCATGAAGGACTAGACTCTCAGACAGTACTGGGGCTCCTGAGGCATTTACATGAGGGAAGATCTTTTTATTCCGATGAGATTCTTATGTTTGCCACCAGTAGACACAGAAATACTAATTGATCACCCTGTTCAGCTCGGGACTGACTTTTGATCTCATTTGTTTTCCCTAGATAATGATTTTCTTTAAAGCTTCTATTTCCTATCCCTCCCTATGTATCTGCCTGACTCTGGTCACCTGAATCTCAGAAAGGAGCATCCAGCAAGTCTCTGAAGGCTTTATCAACACCTTTCTCACTCTTACTTATCCATCTTTTAGTTCAACACAGTCATAACTTTTGCAGTAATAAAGGGAAATTTTATTATTTATTTATTTATTTATTTATTTATTTTGATTAAGGAGAAATGAGGTACAACAAGGGGTTGGTGAGCAGGCAGGGACCTATGACAATGGGAAAGAGCTCTGATTGTATTCTAACTTCAGTCGGAATCCTTTGAAGAATGTTAAAGAGAGGAATGTGACCCAGCATACACTGTCCACACATAACTATGGCTGCTCTGTGGACAATAAACAGAAGCATGGGCCCCGTTTGGAGCCTACTGCAATATTTCAGGGGAGGAATGATGCTTGGTGGCATGTGTTGCTGATTGACGGATAAATGTGAGAGATGACAAGAAGTTGTTTGGCTTGAGTAATTCAGAAGAGGTTCGTATTTCTGAGACGGGGAAGTCTAGAAGTGGCAGTAAGGGAGGGAATTAATAATTTAAAATTTTCAGATTATTTTCAGATGTGTGAGCAAAACTTTTTTTTGCAATTGTCTTGGGAATAGCCATAATTATATTAAAACTGTTGTGTTAAATGTAAACATTTGAATATAATTCAGTTTTCACAGACTTGTTTTTTTTTAAAGAAAGAAAAAAAGAAAGAGAGAAAGAAAGAAAAAAAAAAGAATGAAGAAGAGGAAGAAAGAGGAAGAGGAAGAGGGAGAGAGAACGGGAGTGTTGCCTTATTGCCCAGGCTAGAATGCAGTCTAAAAATGGGTATTGAAAACCTCTTTTATGCCAATAATTGTGCTTAATAATGGAGACAGGAAAAAAATGAGGGAAGAAAATAACAAACAAGCAGCCAATCAATATTTCATTTAAACCTGTAAGTAGGTGTGATGTGGTGCTAATAAGAGTATATATTTTGTGTATTTAAAGTGGAGAATTCTATAAATGTTTATTAAGTTTACTTGTTCCAGATCTGAGTTCAAGTCCTGGATATCCTTGTTAATTTTCTGTCTCATTGATCTGTCTAATATTGATGTTGAAGCCTCCTACTATTATTGTGTGGGAGTCTAAGTCCCTTTATAAGTCTTATGTGTCTGGGTGTTCCTGTATTGGGTGCGTATATATTTAGGATCGTTAGCTCTTCTTGTTGCATTGATCCACTTACCATTATGTAATGTCTTTCTTTGCCTCTTTTAATCTTTGTTGCTTTAAAGTCAATTTTATCAGAGGTGAGAATTGCAACTCCTGCTTTTTATTTATTTATTTATTTTTGCTCTCCATTTGGTTGGTAAATCTTTCTCCATCCCTTTGTTTTGAGTCTTTGTGTATCCTTGCATGTGAGATGGGTCTGGATGCAGCATAGCGATGGGTTTTGGCTGTGTCTTTTGATTGGGGGATTTAGTTGATTTAAATTTAGGATCAATAATAATATATGTGAGTTTAATACTGGCATTTGATGTTAGCTGGCTGTTTCGCCCATTAGTTGATGTAAATTCTTCATTATGTTGATGCTCTTTACTTTTTGGTATATTTTTGGAAAGGCTGATATTGGTTGTTGTTTTCTATGTGTAGTGGTTCTTTCAGAAGCTCTTGTAAAGCAGGCCTGGTGGTGATGAAATCTCTGAGGTTTTTTTTTTTTTTTTTTACAAAAGGTAGGCTGTTTATTAGAGTCACAGTTGACTGTCTCAGTGTGACTCAAGACCACAAAAAAACCCATTTCTCCTTCACTTCTGAGTCCTGGGGTTGAGACCTAGACCGGCAGGTATACTGCCTGGGGCCCATTCACAAGTTTACAAGTTTCTCATTGAGGGCAATCTGTGACTGTGTGAGGTCGGCCAGGTAGGTCACCATCAGCAGGTCATTGATGTTGCTGTTGAGCATGGTCTCAAAGTCATCACGAACTATTTTGGGTACTCAGTTAACCGGGCTCATCGGGAATCGGCCCACTGTATTGTCAGTTGAAACCTTTCCAGACAGTACGTCCTCTGCGTATTGCAAGACCATGCTCAGGGCATCTGGATGGAGCCGATGGCCCTCCTACTTGCTGCAAGTCACTTCAGAGTCCAATCACTCGGTTGGGGCTAAAGCAGGTCTTCGTGATCAGGTCAACTCCAATTCGTTCAGTGTCATAGTATGCATCTTTCACTGTCAGAGGTGTGAGCATCACTCCCATGGTCCTCCCGGGGACTCCCATTAAAGTGCTGACATCGGCTTTGATTCTTATGCGCCCGTTCTGGAGACTTGTGTCCACGGTGAGGTGGATGGGGTTGGGGGCCTCCCAGCTGTAGTGCTCATGGACTAGCAGAGTGCTCTGTGATGTCATGGCCTGCAGCGTACCAGCCCAGGATGAGCTCATTTGGAGACACTTTTTTATGCAGTTCATACATGTTCTTAGCAAATTCCATGTCAACAGCCACTCCATCTTCTGACTCATGGTGCGGCACTGAAAGCAATTGGTGACCTCCACTGAGTGTTTGTCCACGTTCCCAGCAGGGTCCCAATAACTCGGTCAGCACCCTCATTGCGCCGCTTGTAGCCGTCCACAATGGAGGCCAAAATGACTGGGTGCAGCCTGACCACGCGGCCGCCGGGGAAGGGCCCTGGGAGAGCGGGACCAGGCAGAGCGAGCGCTGGGGTCTGCGCCCGAGCTTGTGCAGCGGCGGGGGTCCGGCCAGGAGCCGCCGTCATGGACACTGTGGCCGCAGGGTCGGAGGCTGGTGCCGGCGTTGGCGCTGGGGCTGGGACAGAGGCTGGGACCGAGGCTGGGGCCGGGGCTGGGACCG
>NW_016107503.1:1345071-1357807 GCF_001604975.1 Cebus imitator
GGGGCTGGGGACAGAGGCTGGGACCGAGGCTGGGACAGAGGCTGGGACAGAGGCTGGGACAGAGGCTGGGACCAGGGCTGGGACAGAGGCTGGGACAGAGGCTGGGACCGAGACTGGGGCCGGGGCTGGGACAGAGGCTGGGACCGAGGCTGGGGCCGCCTCCGGGCCCCAGCTCACCGTGAGAAACTGGACGATGACTTCGGAGGGCGGCCTAATAAGCACCTGGCATCTGCCTCCCTTTTCCGCATTGTTGATGCTCCTGAGAGCATCAGCCAGGACATTCACGCGCAGCATTGCAGCGGCCCGGAGCGACATTGTCTGAAACAGGACTGGAGGGGAGACACGTCGTATTTTCTATACAATGATGACTTTCAAAGCCATGTCCTAAAACCTACCTTCTCTCCTGAGTGACATATATTCATGTCTGATTGCCCCCTACACTTCTCTACTTCTGTTTGCATTGATTCCGCAAACCAATCTCTAAACATTTCCCATAACTCGCCTTCTAAACATGTTGACCTTCTTTTGGTTCCCATTTGAGGCCCAATACGACCTCTACCCACGAGACATTTGAGTTTTCTTTCCGTCACTCTTCCCTCTCAATTCAAAAACATTATGGCTGTCCCCATCTTGTATCTTACCTATATAAAGCATTTTTTATTCCATCATCGCTTCTTGTCCCAAACCTTATCTTAACTATCTCTGATTATGTTAGTCATGGCCATTCAAGTACTTAGTCAAGCTTGTTTCTTATATCCTATTATGTGACTTCTTATTCCACATCTAGAAATAAGTAATTTGCCCTTCAGGGTCAATGTCAAAGAATACATTCCATGAAAAATTTTCCTGCTCTGTACACCAGAGCAGAATCAAATATGCTCCCCTATATTTTTGTCCCTATGTGACAAGATTTCATTATTTATATGAGTGTCTCCTATGTCAGACTGTAAACTCCTTGAGAGCAGGTAAACTGTCCTCCATCTTTGTAACTATTTCCCTGAGCACCATAATTATGAGGATGTAACACATTCAAATCGAGTCTTGGGTTTATTTTTGTGCAATTATAATGGCATGAAGGCCAGGGGTTTAAGAATAGCTAAATTTAGCCTACCATTTATATCAGTAAATGGTATAAATGGTAGGCTAGAGGGCTTTCAAAAGGGAAATCCACACATAAGGGAGAATCTCTGAATGAAAATCAAAGTATCATGTAATGTGCAATTATGAGCTGACCTTGACTCTGACCAATCATACTACAAACTCCATCTCCCAAAGGTAACTAGGAGCTAAGAAGGAGTTGCTGAATGTATGCCTGGGCATCAGTGGAGAATCAAAAGGTCCTTCTTCTGGTGGTAACAAATGTTTTTTCTACTGAATTATTCATTTCATCTATATTTAGTGTAGCCTAGGTATAGGTACATAATAAATTGACAATATCGATTTTGTAAACCCTATTGAATATTATAAATTAAGTAACTTAAAATTATTCATATTCAAGTTTTTTCTAGTTTATCCCTCCATAATTCTTAAATTATTTCCACTAATGTGCTCTCTATATCTTTGAAAGACAGTTAAGATAACTTAATTATATGTTATTTCACTGAAGTATTAAAGCACGGAACAGAGCTATCAAAGTGACATGAGAAAATTTCTTAGTAAAGGCCACTTCTAAACTGAAATAAAATTCTTCAAAAATATCTTACATTAAACTGAGTATCAAGAAATTAAAAGTTGCTGTTTTTATAATATATTCTATATTTTATAACTCAGTACTCCCTAAGATCATTTTAATATTTGAACTCTTATAATTAAAATAGTGCTTATGGATCTTTGCAAATCCAAAATTCACAGAGATAGTAGAGCATAGAAGTAAGTATGATGAGAAAAGCTACCATGCTATGACTTAAAATTTTAAATATGACAATTTGATCTATTTTTAATGGCTTGTAAAAGTTTATTGATTTATATTTATTGAGATTAATAACATTCAAAAATAATTAGGAAGTCTCAAATAAATAAACATTATGGAAGCAGCATGAAATAATTAACATTGGAAAGAAATAGAAAAAAGATTTAAAATTGTGTCAGTCATTGTCCAGTCACCAGAATTCCTTGGCTATCACTTTCTACACTTTAATTTTGAATACTAAAATATATCTGCCTACCTCAAAGAATCATTATGTTCATACAAGAAAATAAATATTTAGAAGATTTGTTGAAAATTTCAACATGTGAAGAGATTCAAGACACTGATATTCATTATCTTAATACAGTATATAATTTTTTGTAGCAATTGGGAAAGTCCTAATTTTTAATTTTATACATAAAATGCAACCTTTGCCTGCTCATCAAAATCTGAAGACTTCCTTAGTAGTGCTTCTAACTCAAAATGTAACTGAGACGAGGGCTTCTATGTTAACTTGCTGTCTCAATGCCAAGTACAGACATCCTCATACTTTTCTGAAGTCTCTGCCTAAAACTGTTCCTCTGGAGGCAAATGTTCGGTTCTAATATACTACGGCCTTTTAACACTAAAACTCTGATGTAGCATCATACACAACTGGGCTTTACATAATGCACCCCATCTCTCCGACCTCATCTTTTACATCTCATCCCGCTCATGTCCCAGTTGTCACATTGGACTTATTTCTGCTCCTCAAGCACACCAAGCATGTTTTCACCTCAGGGCAGTTTTGAGCATACTGCTCCCAATACTTTGTAAGGTTTTTCCTTGGTATGAGCTATGTTCGAGTTCAAATGCCCTTTTCTTAAAAAGAGCTTTACTGACATAACTATCTTAATTCTCCCAACCATAAAAGCCTCCAAGTCACTCTCTAACCCATCTTTATATTATTTTTTTTCCTTGCTTAGTGTTTTGGAAATTATTGGACGTATTAATTCATTTACTAATTTAATGTTTGTGTCTCCCCCTAAATTATACATACAAAAAACCATTTTATATTCTTGTCTGTTGTATCCTCATTATCTGAAACATATCCTGCCGTATCAATACACATACACACACATGCACACACACACAAATATGCACACGCACATACACACACATACAAACATATACACACACATACACACACATACTTACCACACACCTACACATACACACACACACACACACACACACACATACACACCATGTGCTGGAGCTGGGTTTCAGTCATTTACACAACTCAATTTTGCATACCTTTTTTGAATTCCTAGTACAACAACATCACGTCAGTAGTTTGAAATTGGCCATATGGGAGCATTTTTGCCACAGAAATCAGCAAACATGACAAATCAGGGACTTTTTTCTTGAAATGTCAGTCTAACATTTACTAATCTCTTTCTTAATATAGGATAGGGACAAGGAAACAATAACAAAATCGATTTCCTATGACTGAGATCTGAAGTGAGGAAAGTACATATGAGAAGAAGTTTTGGTCTTTGTTACACGATGTAAGTGAGGTAAAAACAAAAACATAAAAAATAATTGATCCTTTAGTATGTTGATCAAAAAGATCAGCAGAGGAAGCTACTAAGAAATAATTCATCTCACATTTGATTTTCACCTCTTGGAAACAAAAATAAATATGACTGTTTTGCAATCCCAAAAATTGCATTATAAAATTTGGGATTGTACTCAATAGAATCTATTAAAATAAAGAGAATTTTAGAAAAATGACCCTTTTGACAAATAGACAAGGCAATATTTGAGGCCAAATAATCTTGAATAATAACCTGTACTCCTGGCTGTGATTAATTCATTGTTGCATCCTAATAGTATTTCATTTTTCAATTTTTTTTTGAGATTGAGCCTCACTCTATCCTCTGTCGTCCAGGCTAGCGGGCAGTGGCATGATCTCAGCTCACTGCAATCTCCACCTCTCTGGTTTAAGTGATTCTCATGTTTCAGCCTCCCGAATAGCTGAGATTACTGGCACCCACAACTATGCCCAGCTAGTTTTTGTATTTTCTGTGGATGCGAGGTTTCATCATGTGCACTACGCTGGCCTCGAACTTCTGAACTCAGATGATCCACCTGCTTCGGCCTCCAAAAGTGCCGGGATTACAAGTGTGAGCCATGGCGCACAGCCTGCATTTTATTTTTTAAATAATGACCACATCAATTGTCAATTATATACTCACAACTTTTTCTAGTCACAGATAAGCTAATTTGTTCATTGCAGTAATCTCCAATTACTATCACTTCATTCTGATGTAACAATGAGACAGAAACTTTTTCACTTCTCTGGTTTCAGAATGTAGACACGAACATTATGCATCTCTATTGTCTGGCAATGATATGGCTTTGTTATGGTAAAATAATGTTTTAGATCAAGTATTCTAAAGCCTTGGTACTATCTAAGAATGTACTATCATTGTAAGTACAAACACTCAATAGAAATGAGTGTCTTGCTTATTTTGTTGAAGAGGGAGTCTATTAGTAGAAAATAATGTTGAGTACCTATCATTTCTTATGTGTTTATTATGCTCAACACTGCATTAAGTTCTTTGTATTCAGAAAATCAATGCAATGACACTATGAATAAGTTATTTTTATTTCAGTTTTAAGTATGAAAAAATGGATAATTTGAGAGAATTTTCTCTGGTTATGATGGTGATAAATCAATGAGATAGAATTCAAATGTAGGTAGTTTAACATTAGATTTCATAGGATTGCGTGTTAAGTTCTCAAACATGATATACTGTCATCCCATAAAAACTTACTAACGACAGCTGAAAGGGCTCAGGCTATTCAAAAGGCAAAAGAATCAATACCTTCACACAGGGAAATTGCTTTCTATGTAAAAAAAATTATGCATTTGTGTGTGTATGTATGTCTGTGTCTTTTTCTTTTTCTGTCCTCCTTATGCTGTAAAGCTGCTTGCAGATCCATGTAGAGTGCATCTTGCTTTGGGTTACCTAGAAATGATGGCTGTATTGTACTATTTTCTTATTTTAACATAAAGTTTTTATTTTCCCACTTTGAGATGTGTTGCATCAATCCCGATTATGTACCACTGTTTTATAGACTCATAAAACTTCAGTACTGTGGCATAAATATGGCTATCTTAGATGTTCTGGCGTTAACAGGCAAGAAAACAAATGTCCCCATACTGACTCTTCAATACACTCCCAACTGCTATACTTTTTTCAAGGTTTCCTCATTTCTCAAGCGTAGAATGGGATCCTGTAGAAAAGACAGAACTTACAGAAAAAATGTGAAAAGCCCTACTTATAAATTGTTTAGCATGAGCAAAGTCTTGAAAGACTGGTTCTAGATGACAGGATAAAGACACACATAATAAAACAAGTTACTTCAATTTACCGTTTGTGCTAAGTAGCATAGGAGGTCAGTTCCAAAAGATAAGTTAAAAAAGAATTATGTTTAAGGGTTCTATATGTGTGTTTGTATATGTGCATGTAACTGCATTTGTGTGTGTGTTTAGGCACTTATCTCTAATATTAATCATTCTGAAGAATAATTTGCTTGATTGAACTATTCATTCATTTTGCTTGAGCAAATTAGGAGAAAACCACAAAACTTGAGTCACACATGGCTCCTTGGCCTTTCGGTTAAAATCAAGCATAAAATTTGAGTCACACGTAGAAAATGAATTGGATTTGGTAATTAAATTACATATCAATATTTTAAAGGGGTTTGTATAGATTTTTAAATTTATCCAAGGAGTAAATAAATTATACACTTTAATCACATTTTTCCAAAACAATGGAAATGTTGCATAAAAGCTATATATAAGCAGATTGTAGGAAAAAATATTTCAGTTAGCAGAAAAAAGGATGTTGCCACCATGGCATTCATATCTGTATAGTATATAGGTATTATAGATGTGAAAAAAAGATTAAATAATTAACAGATATTTATCACATCTCATGTTGCCAAAAATTTACCCCATGTTAATTGAAAGGTAAGAAATAATTACCTGTTATTTCACCCTTCTTCATTATACCATGTTCTTTGGTATTGTTGCTAAATAAATGGTTTCCAGAAAATTCCCTAATGTTAAGGATTGTTAATCACTATGGGATTAGGACTAACAAGCAGTAAGATAATGAGAAAAAGCCACCAAAAATATATTTTAAAAATATTGAGGACTTTGTTAAACAACTTGCATGTTAATTTTATAGCCCTCAAGATGGGGTTCACGTAGGAAATATCCCTTATTCCTTTTGGAGTTACAATTTTTTTTTAAATGAACTTTTTATTGTAGAACAGTTTTAGATTTACAGAAAAATCGTGATGATAACACAAAGTTCCCATATATTATACACCCAGTATCTTCTCTTATGAAATGTTTCAATATATGGTATATGTACCACCTTTTATGAGTGATTGAAGATATATTAATTAAACCCATATTTTACTTGTTTTTACAGTTTTTTTAACGTTGTTCCTAAATCCCATCTATACTATAAAGTAAAACTAAAACAGCCTTAATGCCTTCCAAGTTTCCCTGTCATTGTCACCGTTTTTCAGATTTACCTTGTTTTGATGACCTTGAAGCTTTTGATAAATGCTAAAGCATTTTGAAGAATATTACTCAATAGACAAATTTCATTACTATACTAAGGTATAATAATGGACTTTGGGAACAAGGTCACAGAGATAAAGTGCCGTTCTAATTGCATCATATCAGTAAATGTAGGGAACCAGCTCCCACATCACCGGTGAGTACCCTGAGTTTGGTGGCGACAAAGGAATGCGAAAAAGACAGATCAAGAGTGCAAAGAGTGGGACCATCACTTATGACTCTGGAGGCAGTGAAGGCCAGAGCTTAGATTCACCACTGTATTTATTGGTTACAATCACTTCGATCTATAGGGTAGGGGCGGAGTGATGGTGGGATGAATCAGTAACCCAGAACTGAATCAGTGAGCCAGAACTGGTGCGTCATTCTGAAGATTGATAACAGTGGCCATTTGGGAGTTTCACAAAACAAGAACATGTGGTTATCTTTAGGCTATTATCTGTGTGCAGCTGGTACAACACGGGCCTCACAAGCAGCCTTCAGAGCCTAGGTCATCCTGCACCGGAACATGAGGCATGGTGAGGCCTTCCTCCCCAGAGGCCTCCTGTGGCCTTCCACAGCTTAATGTTCCTCATTTCTTTTACACATATAACCAGTTTATGTAGGCACACTGTAGATCCTTTCTCCTTTGCTGTTTCTCCCAACAAGGAAACACACTATCAGCATTACTAAATCATTCTTCATGTTTACTCGGACCCCATTCCTGGGACACATCCTGTTAATTTTCTCCATTGTATGTAACTTCTTTCACACCACTTCCATTTTGTACTGTTAAAAGGAAGTCAGTATATGTAGCAAGTAGTCAAAGAGTGGGGAGTTGTAAATGTCATATAAATGAAATTATATGCACCCTTTTCAGACTGGCAACTTTTACATGCATTATACATTTAAGATTTCTTCGTGTTTCCATGACTCTAGATGGAACAGTCTTTTATTTATCACTGAACAGCATTTCACTGTATGAAGTACACAGTGTGCTTATTCACTCACCTATTGATTAACATTTATATGTAAGCGTTTTTAATTTTTTAGAGATGGGGTCTCATTGTGTTGCCCAGGCTGGCCTGCAACGGTGCCATCATAGCCTACTCAGCTTTCAATTCCTGAGCTCCAGCAGTTCTCCCACCTCAGCCTCCGAAGTAGCTGGAATTACAAGCTGCAGGTGCACAACACCATGCCTGAATTGAATGACATGTTGACGGCTACTAGTTTGAGGCAATTATGCATAAATGTGTTATAAACATTTGCTCACAGTTATTTGTGCAGGCATAACTTTTTGAGTAAATTAGATAAATACCTAAGAGCAGAATTACTTGATTATATGCTAAGACTATGTTTAGCATTATGAGAAACTGCCAAACAGTCTACCAAAGAACATGTGTCATTTGGGTTCCTACCAGCAAGGAATGGGAGTTTCTGTTCTCTGCACCTTCACCAGAAATGGATATTTATGTTGCTGGGATTTTAGACTTTTTAGTGTGTGTATAATGGTATCACATTTTTGTTTTAATTTGCAATTTCCTAATAAGAAATGACATTAGGTACTTTTCCATAGGCTGACATACCACCTGTATATCTTCTGAGATATGTCTGTTGAGATTTTGGCCCACTTTTCAATTAGTTTTCTTATTTTTTTTAACTTCCGGTTACATTTTCGATTTTTTCCCTAATCTTAGAACGTGTGATTATTTTGGATATAAGTCCTTTATTAGGCGTCTTTTGCAATGCTACCTTCTAGTTTTAACTTGCTTTCATTGTCTTAATAGTATTTTCCCAGAGCAAAGGATTTCAATTTTTAAAAAGTCTGTCTTAGTTTCTCACACGTTGTGCTTTTACTATTTTACTGTACTCAGGGGCAAAGCCAAAGTCAACACAGTTTCCTTCTCCGTTGTTTTCTAGAAGCTTATGATTTTGTATCCTCCAATTTCTTCTATGATGCATTTTGAGCTAAGCTTTGTCAAAGTAAGGTCTACATCTGGGCAGTCTGTCTCTCTCTGTTTTGCTTATTTTCCAGCACCATTTGTTAAAAACTACCCTTCGCTCCACTGAATCACCTTTGTACCTTTGTCAGAAATTAACTGTGTTTGTCTTAGTCTATTTCTGTGCTCTCTGATCTGCTGCATTCATTTATGTGTCTAATCTGTCACCGGTACTATGCTGCCCATATTAATGTACTTCATAATAATGTCTGAAAATCTGAAAGTGTGACATCTTCAATGTTATTTTTCTTTAATATTCTCTTGGCTATTCTAGCTCCTTTGATTTATATATATATTTATATGCACTTTTAGAAGAGTTTATCAATATATATAAAATAATTTGCTGGAATTTTGATTTCATTGAATTCAAATTGGAAAGAATTATAAAAATATTAAATATTTTAATCCATGAATACAGAATAACTTGATTTATTTAAATCTTTGATTAATTTTATCAGAATTAGGAAGTTTTTCACTATAAACTCTATACACATTTGATAGATTTCTACTGAAGTATTTATTTTTTGGTGCTATTGCAAATAGTATTGCATTTATAATTTTAAATTAAAATTTTTCATTCCTGGCATTTAGACAACAAATTGACATTTGCATATTGACCTTATATCTCATATAACCTTCCTCTAGTTACCTATTCATTGCAGGAGTTTTCTAAATTTGTTTGTCTATAGATTATTCCATCTTTTCTACATAATCAAACAAAAATCGTTCTATGTAGTTTCTTCTATTGCATATATTTTATTTATTTTTCTTATCTTATTGCAGTAGCTAGGGGTTTCAACGCGATGTTGACTTGGAGTGATGAGAGGGGACATCTTTGACTCTTTCCAAATAATAAGGTAAACATTCTGATCTCTTACCATTATACTTAATATTAGCTGTTAGTTATTTTGTTACTACTCATATAGTTCAGAAAATCTATTATTCATATTTAATGAGAGTTTATATCTTAAATAAATGTTAGATTTTGTCAAATGATTGCTTCACTTCAATTGATACAACATAGTGAATTGCACTGATTTATTTTTAAACAATGAATCTACTTCATTTGGAATAAATGATCAAATAAGTAAAGCTCTCTAGTACTTTTCTGCTAGTTCACCCACATGATTAAAAACTCTCTTGTTTTTTGCTTTAACAGAGCTTAATTTAATTATCTCCTCTTTTGTGATAATCTTAAATTCTATCTTTCCTGTTTGATTTTATCTGGTGTAATTTTTCTTGACAATACCTGGTGCTGCTGTGTTATTTTTATCTCCTATATTGATTGTTTCATTGTGTACCTCACAGAGAGTCTTCACTTATAATCCACTCTGATTAAATATATATGTCTGTGTATCTATTATATTAATTAATGACATATGTTATAGTATGTATTAGAATCTATGATAATTTACAATATAATAGTGTATATACTATGATGTATATTATATAACATATATTAATATTGATATGTTGCATATTATAGTATATGCCATACTATTAAATATCACTCTTAATATATAATACTTTTTAATTTTGTAGGCCTGGCTGCTACATTCCCAGCCTATTTCTTTGAAGTCATGTGAAGCTGTGACTATGCTCTAAATAATTTGATCTTGGTTTCTACACCTCTCTGAATGAGTCTGTTTCAGGATTTTCGAGTAGCAGCTTTTCCTGTGACCTCAGCTCTTTGATAGCCCCAGGAAAAGACATTGCTTTTCAGTTCAACAAGTGTTTACCTACTGTTAGGATGAAAGTAAAGATTTCTAATCTAATTATCCATAGTCTAATTATTTAAGTATTATAACAATTTCTTACTTTTCTCTTCCCACCATTTGATTCTCATATGTCTGACCTTCATGTCAGGTCATTTAGGACCAGACCTTCATGTTAAACAGCTTGGTACTCTGAACAATACAAATGAAATTCCTCTTGAACACCAGAGACTAAAAACATATATATTTGATGTTTTTGTCATTGCACACTTTTTTTTTCATCAACATGGGAGTAATATCTCAGTACAAAACAGTATCAGGCAACTAAGTTGGGACAAAAGAAAATTATTTACAGAACTGGGCAATATTAAGAAGGGGTTTAAACTAGGCAAATATAAAAAATGTTCTCTCACTCACTCTGATTATAGGATTCCACAAGCTATTTGGGGAGATAATGAAGAGAACATATAATTTATTGCTACATATATATGTGTGTGTGAGTACACATATACACACCTATAAATATGTGTGTGTATACATATACATACACACATGTATACATACACATATTTATGTGTGTATGTACATATACATACACACACGTATACATACACATATTTATGTGTGTATATACATATATATACACACACGTATACACACACACACACACACACACACACATATTTCCATTTAATTACTTTCAACAATTTTTTTTAACTTCCTAGATACCTAACACAATTCTTCCTAATTGTGGTACTTAAAATATTTATGGAAGGTACCACTATTTTGGTAACTGCCTAGGGGAAATGTGTTTATCAGTACCACTTACAGAGTGTTATTTTTAAATCTTTTAATGTTTGGATGTCTGTTAAGCATTTCAGAAGCACGATTGTGTTGTAAATGGTAATTAATATTTTAAAGTAAACATAAACAGGCTTATGTCCTGAGGTGGGAGTAAAATTTAGTGGATACTGTTTGGACTACCTTAATAATCACAATCACTGTAAAGGTAATCACTATGAGGTCTGGCACAGGGGCCCACACTTTCAGAGGCTGAGTGCTTTCAGAGGCTCAGGTGGAAGAATCACTGGAGCCTAGTTGTGTGAGACAAGTCTAGGCAATGGAGGAAGACCCCCTGTCTCTATCAAAATAATAATAATAATAATAATTGGCCGAGTGTCATGTCATGAGCCTGTCTTCCCAGTTACTCAACGCAGAAAGATCACTTGAGCCTGAGAGGACAAGGCTACAGTGAAATGTGATTTTGCCACTGCAGTCCAGCCTGGACAACAGAATGAGACCCTATCTCAAGATAAATATATTAATTTAATTTAAAAAAGATAATCACTATGCATATATGGTAAACCAGGCTATACTTTCAGATAAAAAGACAACACACTCTTTTCTAATTTTTTATGGACATTTATTATTTACTTTTTCATTAAATTTCTAGTCATTGAAATAATGGTCAAAGTAAATAAATGATATTTAAAACTTTGGTTGCTAGTTTCATGAAAGAATGTAGCAATTTATACTCACAAAATGACTGAAAATGCCTTTATTTCCATATTTGAATTTTATTGAGATGTAATGGATGTATACAAACTGTATGTATTTCAAAATGTGTAAACAGTTGTGAATTCCCCAAAACATAATCTATCTATATATGAACATATATATATACATATCTTAAACATATATATATATATATATATATATATATATATATATATATGTTTAATAGCTTATGTTTCATCTGAGAAGCTTCTGTTTCTTTGAAATTCAACCTTTCTCCCTGACTCTTTTCATTCTTAATCAACCATTGGTCTGCTTAGGTTAGGTTGCATTTTCCAGAATTTTACATAAAAACAATAAAAAATATGTAGTCGTTTTAGACTAACTCTTTCATACATGATAATGATTTAGAGATTCACTGATATTTCATGTAACAATATGTGATTCAATTTTTGTTGCTGAGTAGTATTCCTTTTCTGTTAGTATAGCATAGAACATGAGGATTCTTTCCAGGTTAGGACTATTAAAATTAAAACTACTGTAAACATTTGTGCAAAGTCTCTGTGTTGACATATGTATTCATTTTCCACTGGTAAATTTGCAGAAATGGAATGAACAGCTATATGGTGAACTTATCTTTAACTTTTTAAGAAAGTGATAAAAGTGCTTTCCGAAGTCCATGGTCTCTTATTTCAACCAGCAATATAAAAGAGGACCATTTTCTCCACCTCTTCAATTTATATATGTATTTGTATATATATCTCAAATACGTGTGTGCATATATGTGTGTTTGTGTGTATATGTAAATTTTAGCCATTATTGGGAGTATGTAGTAGTCTCTAATTATAATTTTAATTTGTATTCTAATGGTTAAAGATGTTCAGCATTCTTTCACTTGCTTATTTGCCATCTGTGTATATTCTTTGGTAAAATGTCTGCTGAAAACATTTTTCCTTTTTTTCTTTTTTTTTTTTTT
>NW_016107503.1:1358182-1381908 GCF_001604975.1 Cebus imitator
CATGCCCAGCTAATTTTTTGTATTTTTAGTAGAGACGGGGTTTCACCATGTTGACCAGGATGGTCTCGATCTCTTGACCTCGTGATCCACCCGACTCGGCCTCCCAAAGTGCTGGGATTACAGGCTTGAGCCACTGCGCCCGGCTGAAATCATTTTTCTAAACTTTGCAAGGTTTGCCTTCTGTGGACATTAGTTGTAAGAATTTATATATATTATAAGTATCAGTCCACTGTCAAATGTATGCTATGTAAATATTTTTAATTTAATGAATCTAATTTAGTGCTTTTTTCTATTATAATTCATGCATTTTGTGCTGTATTTATGAAATAGTACAAAAAACATAATTAATAACATTTACACTATTACTTTTTATTTTAATTTTTGGAGGCTCACTCTGTTACCCAAGCTGGAGTGCAGTGGCATGATCTTGGCTCACTGCAACCTTCCTCTCCCAGGTACAAGCCATTCTCCTGCATCGGCCTCCTGAGTAGCTGGGATTACAGGTGCGTGTCACCATGCCCGGCTAATTTTTTATATTTTTAGTAGACAGGATTTCACTATGTTGGTCAGGCTGGTCTAGAACTCCTGACCTTGTTTTCTGCCTGCCTTGGCCTCCCAAAATTCTGTGATTAAAGCCATCACGCCCAGCCTTCACTATTATTTTTAATACTTTTTAGAAATTTAGTCCTTGTATTTAGATTTGTGATACATTTTGACCTAATTTTTTTTGCATGTGATATCATTTTAAGGTCAAGGTGCTTACTCAATGTTTATGTATGAAATTGTTTCAGCACTATAGTGAAAAAACATTCTTTTGTAAATGAATTTTTTGTCATCTTTGTGGAAAATTAATTGACCATATAGATTATGAATCAATTTAAGAACTCTGTATTTTGTTTATAGAATAAGATATCAAGTATTTAATATATTTACTATTGTGCTAATAGCTTGCTCTCTTCATTACTATAAGCTTTAAAATAAAGCTTAACATTAGGTAGTGTAAGTCCTCTTATTTCCTCTATTTCCATGTTATTTTAACCGTGTTAGACACTTCACATTTTTGTATAATTTTTAGAATCTCCTTGTTAATCTCTACCAATACCTTGATGAAATATTGTTTGAAGCTCTCTTGAATAAATAGGTCACTTATTGAGATGATAAACATCTTAATAATAAAGAGTTTTCCTATCTATAAATAGGGGTCTTTCAATTTTTTTTTATCAGAAGTGATTCTATATTCCAAGATGTATGTCTCCCATATGCTTATGCAAATTTATTTCTATATGTGTCACATTTTATATATTGTAGAATGTTCTTAAGCATAGGAGAAATACCAGTCTTTCACCCTTTATGGTGATGTAAATGCCATGTCTTTTGTGTATGATTTTCATAAGGATGAGTGTGTTTGCTTTCATTCATTGTTCACTCAGGATTTTTGTCATGTATGACTGTTAAATATTATCAAATGTATAGTCAGCCTTCATCGACATAATTTTTAAAACTTTTTACTCCGTTTATATAAATTATATGGATTGATTTACAAATATTAAACCCGACTTACTGGAATAAGACATGATTTATCATGATATATTAAACTTTGTATATATTGCTGAACTCAGTTTGATATCTGGTTGAAAATATTTGCTTTTTTCATCATGAGAGTTATTGGTGGCGAGAGTTTGGCTTGATTTTTTTATTGTCCTTTTAATATCTTTCCTGGCAATGCCGACTTCATAAAATAAATTAGAAAGTAATTTATATTCTTAACTTTCTTGGAGGAAGTTTGTTTCACTTTGTATTGTTTCTTCCTTAAATGTTTCATAGAATTCACAGCTGAAACAATACACATCAGAATTTTCTTTGTGGGAAAGATTTTAACCAGAAGTTCAATGCCTTTGATGGACACAGGGCTATGTAGGTTGTTATGAAGTTTGCCTTAACACAGCTATTCCAGATCTCAAGTTTTCTTGAGTGAGCTTTGTTAATTTGTTCACATAGTTCCCAAGAAATTTATTTATATTATCCGAGTTGTCAAATTAATTGATACAGGTTATTCATAATAATCCCGTAAGATTCCTTTTACGTCCATATTACTTATAAGATCTGTAATACTTTCTCCCACTATGTTAGAAATGTCTTATTTTATGAAAATTGTTCTCCTTAGAGTTTTATCAATTTCATTGCTACTATTCAAATAAGAAATTTTTTATATCATTGATTTTTTTCCACATTTTAATGTGCTACTTTCTAATATTTTTTTACTAGTTCTCTCCTTCTGCTTATTTGAATTTAAATTGCTTTTCTTTTTCTAGTTTCTTTAGGTGAAGGCTTAGGTCATTGATTTAAGGCCTTCGTTTCTCTCTAATAGAGGTATATCTTGCTATGAAATTTCCTGTAAGCAGTGTTTCAGATGTCTTACACGGTTTGATAGGTCACCTTTTCATTTTCATTCAGTTCAGTTAATTTCTAATTACTATTTATACAGCTTTCCTAACCTATAATTATGTTAGTATGTGTATATTTGTTTTGAAATACTTGAGGATTTTTTAGAGTTCTATATTTACTCATTTTCACTTTCTTTTGATTGTGTTAGAGAAGATCTTACATATGACTCAAATCCTTTGAAATGTATTAATATGTGTTTTACAGCCCAAGATAAGGTCTATCTTGGTATATGCAATAAGTAAACTTAAGAAGGTGTATTCTGTTAATTTTCATTGAAATGTCCCATAATTCGTATGCAATAAGTGAACTTAAGAAGGTGTATTCTGTTAATTTTCATTGAAATGTTCTGTAATTCTCAATTAGGTTAAATTAATTGGTAGTATTATACAAGCCCCTTACATTCTAAATGATTTCCTTATTTGTGTTATTAATTATTGAGAGAGAGGTATGAGATTATATTAACATAATTTGATTTTGTCTGTTTCTCCTTGTATTTATATAACATTTGGTTCTTGATTTTGAAAATGTTATTAGATACATAAATATTTAATATTTTTATGTCATCTTGATGAATTGGCCTTTTTGTCATTATGGACCAACTTTCTTTATCCCTGATACAGTTTTCTCTAAAGTCAAATTTGTTCCATATTACTACACCACTTCCACTGTTGCTTTCTATGGATTACTGTTAGCTTTGTGTATTTTCCCATTATTTTATTTAAATGGGTTTCTATCTTCAATTTAATTTATTTAATAGTTCAAGCAGAATGTAGTGGAATCTTTTTTTTTCAGTCTAATCTGATAATTTCTGCCTTTTAAATATAGACTTTAGATTATTTACATTTAAAATAATTATTGATATAGGTGTGTTTACATCTCATATCTAGCCATTTGTTTTCTATATGTCCCATCTATTGACTCCCTTTTCCTGCATTTGGCATTATTTTAATTAGCTGAGTATCTTTTTTTTTTTTTTTAACCATCTTTTATATCCTTTACCAGTCCTTTGGCTATATCTGTTTTTAAACACTTTATTTTAAAAAATAATTTTAGATTTACCAAATAATTTCTAAGCTAATATGATAGAATGTTCCCATATGCTTTATACCAAGTTTGTTCTCTTATTAATTTATGTTGTAATTTAGCCTTTGACCCATGACCTATTTAGAAGTATGGTGTTTAATTTCCAAATACTTTGTAATTTTCTAGCTATCTTCTTCTTATTAATATCTTTTTAATTTAATTGTGGTCTGAGAACATACACTAAGATTTCTGTTCTTTTAAAATGGTTAGGTGTATTTTATGGCCCAGAATTTGTTCTATCATGTTCCATGTGAGCTTGAGAAGAATATGTGTTCCACTGCTATTGGATAAGCTATTCTGTAAATGTCAATTAGATACACTTGATTAATGGTACTGTTGAGTTCAACTATATACTTATTGATTTTCTGCCTGCTGGATCTATCAATTATAGTATGAGAGATGCTGAAGTCTCCAACTGTAATAGTGGATTTGTTTATTTCTCCTCACAGATCTATCAGTTTTGTCTCATATATTTGGGCATGCTGTTGTTAGGGGCATATGTCGTAATCATGGTCATGTCTTGTTGGACAATTGGTTCCTTTATCATTATGTAATACCCTTTTTTTAATCTCTGAAAATTCCCCTTGTCCTGAATCTGCTTTATCTGAAATTAATATAGCTACTGAATATTTCTATTAATTAGTGTTTCTATGAGGTATCTTCCTCTATCTCTTTGCTTATAATCTATGTGTGCCTTTATATATATGGTGGGATCCCTCTAGACAACATTTTCTTTCTTTCACTCTTACAATACCTAGCTTTAATTGGTGTGTTTCAAACATTCATAGATAAATTGATTGTTCACATAGTTGGAATATTATCTACGATGCCTGTAACTATTTTCTGTTTGTTGTACTTTTTCTTTGTTACCTTTTTAATCATCTTTTTCTGATTTCTCTGGTTTTGAACGATAATTTTATATCGTCACTGTTTCTCCCTTCTTTGAGCACATCAATTATACTTCTTTATAAAAGATGAGTGTTAATAGCTTCCCTAGAGTATGCAATATCCATTTACAACTAACCTATATTTTTAAATTGTATTTTATTGCTCACAGATAGTGCAGGTATTTATTTGACTTATCTATATGACAATCACAAAATTTAATGTTACTATTATTGCTTTAAGTATTTATTAGGTCAGTTAGGAATATAAAAAATAAAATAGTTTATTATACCTTCATATACTCCTACCCCAGAAATCTTTTTCTTTCATAAATCAGAGTTTGTGATCTGTATCTTTTTCTTCTTGAAAAAGTTGTTTTAGCATTACTGAAAAGACTTCTCCTGATGAAGTCGCTGTTTCTCTTTCACGTATAAAGGATAATTTTGCTGGATATAGAATTCTAGGTTAATGTTTTCTTTTTTAAAAACACTTTTCATATATTATCCTACTCTTTCTTGCCTGGTTTCTGATAACATGTTCACTATAATTTGTATTTTTGTTGCTCTATAGATAAGATTTATTTTCTGCTCAGGCTACTTTTAAGATTTTCTCTTTGAATATGGCTTCATGTAGTTTAAATATGATATGTCTGGGTGTAGATTTTTTGGCATTTATCCTGTTTGGTAATCTCTTAGCTTCTTATATCTGTGGTCTGTTGTCTTACATTGTTACTGAGCTTTTTCAGCCATTATTACTTCAAGTATTTCTTTATCTCCTTTCTGTCTTTATTCTCTTCTAGTAATCCATTACACGTATGCTACTCCTTTTTTAAAAAACTATGGCATAGGACTGGGAGATTCTCATTTTTTTTCATTTTTTTCTCTCCTTCTATTTCAGCTTTTGGCTTTTCTTTTGGCCTGTCTTCAAGTCAATGATCCTTGTCTCATCTATGTTCGGGATACTGATGAGTCTATCAAAGGCATATATTTCTTTTACTATCTATTCAATTTCTAGCATTTTCTTTTAATTATTCCTTAGAGGAAATATGTTTCTGCTAAAAACGCCTATCTTTTATGTTGTCTAATTTTTCAATTGAACACCTTAACATATTATTTATTTTAAATTTCCTATCTGATCACTTCACAGACTTCATCACAACTTAATTTAATTTTGATGTTTACTTTGTCTCTTCAGGCTGTGTTTTTTCTTTCTTTTAACATGCCTTGTAATTTTTGTTTGGTGTTGAATATGCTGAATTTGTAATAAGAACTGAGCTAAAAAGGCCTTTCTTGTGAGTTTCTATGTTTATGTGGCTAGCAGTTAGGATATTGATTAAAATAATTGATTTATTTACCTTCAATGTACATATAAATGACTGAGGTTTTATTTTACTGTAGTGTCCTTATTTTGTCTACCTGTTGTTCTTCAGTGCCTCAGAATATCTTTTAAAATAGCATTTGCGTCTGTGCCTTGCTTTTTGTTTATTTAATTTTTTCAAGATAAGGCTATTGTAAAGTTTTCTCTCCTTTTAGATTAGGTTTCTTACGGAGATAATGCTCTGGGTATTTTTCAAATAGCTATTTTTTTCTTCCCTTACCCCCAAAATTAGAAAACTGTTTTGAGATTTCAATGTGAGAATCTAGTGGGGTTTCTGGATATAATTGTGGCAGCTCCTTCGAGACCTTAGATCCTGGAAGTAATACATTTTAGTCCACACTGACTCCAGCTGTTGGTCAAAATTGTCATTTAAGTCTTCCTTCCTTGTTGCCGTTCCAAACCTTTATTCTATTTTTGTTTTACATTTACTTTACATTTGTTATAAATTCTAAAATATCATTTTCATTTTTGTTTTTAATTATCTTTGAGGAGACTTAAAAATATATAGGACTTTTCATTTTCTTACATATATGCCACTTTTGTTGCTATTGATTACTTTATGTAGTTGTAGACTTCCATCTGGCATCTTTCTTGTGCCTAAGAACCTTCTTTTCCTTTTTGTTTTTAAGCAAAAGTCCTTTGGAAATTAATTCTTTCAGTTTTTTTTTTTTATATCTAAAGGAGCCTTAATTTTACCTATATTTTAAAAAGATACTTACATCTAATATACAGCTTAGGGGTATAGGTCGACAGTTTTTCTTCTTTCTTCTTTACTTAACACTTAAAAATATGGCTTTACTGTCTTCTTGTTTGCAGTGTTTCTCACAAGAAATTTGCTACCATTGTTTTCTTTATTCCTCTGTTGGTAATGTATCACTTTTGTCTAGTTGCTTTTGGGATTCTTTATTATTTGTTTTGACAAGCCCAATTATGACATTTCTTCATTTTGTTTTATTATCGAATTTCAGATTTCTTCATATTCGTGAATATGTAGGTTGAGAATTTTGATCAAATTTGAAAAAAAATTCCGGTCTTTATTATTTTAAATATTTTTATTACCCTTCATTCTCTCCTCTCTTTCAGTAAGTCTGTCTACGTCTATACTAGTACAAGTTTCCCCACATACACTGATGCCCTGTTCACCTATTGGCAGTCTTCAGTGGTAGACTTGAGGAGAAACCCAGGCAGATACATATGCCTCTGACTTTTGCCACCCTCTCATCTCACAAATTCCTCAACTTTGTACAACAGTCTGCCAATTCAAGCCAGTTTTAACTTCCTGAATACTTAACTATGTCTTCTCAACTCGGAATGAAAACTGTGTTCTACTGGATTTCTGCATGCTTGTGTTGAGGCCTGGCAACTCTCTCAAGTAATGATGAGCAATAGTATCGCTCAGCTGATTCATTTTTTTTGTATCAGGAATCACGGTTTTATGACAGTCATTTTCTCATGTCCAAGAACTATTATTTAATATAATTTGTCCATTTTTTAATAGTCTGATGAAGAAGGTAAATCTATTACTCTGCCCTGGGTAGAAACAAAACAACTTAAGTCCTTCTACCGTAAGCACGCACTATTTTTCTCTTTCTCTTTGTGCATGTATAAATAAAGCCATTATCATGTGTTAGAATATCCTTACCCCAGTATATTGTTTGTCATAGTTTTTATCGTGCCAAATAAATCAGATTTGATTCTGTGGATTTAACTTTTCTATAGTAATTTCTCAAAAACTGTGTTTAAAAAGATATTTAATAGATACTTATCTGCATTTCTTCCCAATAATTATATCTATCATATTATTTGTACTAGTTGATGTTTATGTATGGTTTGAAATTCATAACATTTGCTGCAAAATTAATACTCCTCTTTCTGTGTTTACTTTGATCGTTGTTTTATTTGTTGACAAAGCTGAAGGCTCATTCTTTCTTACCTGCACAAGCACTGAAAAATTCACATTCTCTTTTCTGGGTTAATTTGTTTTTGACAAATTTGGTTGAATAGCATTTATTAAGTTCAGTTGGGAAGAAAAGTCACTGCTTTATAAGAGTTGGTGCTGAAATTAACTCATTTTTAATTCATTCTCTGTAAAGCCATTAAAAATCCCTTGCAGTACTACCTAATTAAGCATTTGAGGATTAAACATTTTTATTCATATCATTACACATATCCTTTGATTTAAAAAACTCTCTGAAGAATTCAAACATCATATATTAAGCAATTTAAAGTAGTTGTGAATACAGAAGGCTGTACAGTACTTAAAGAATAGAATTAAAAATTGCATTTGTTATTTCACTCCAAATTCCCCATTCTATCCTATGCTTTTCTATCTATGTATCTATCTATCGTCTATCTTATATATGTCTTATAGAGATGATTTATTTCTATATCCAGGTGTGACTTTTGATTATCTTTCCAATATTCTTAATTAACTATGCATTTTGCAGCACTAGTAGAATATTAACTAAGATGTGTTCTCTAATGTTACCATAATGAATACATCGTTATCAAACACATTTCTTTTTATGGCATTGTCTCAGGTATCTTGATAGTGAATGACCAAAGAAGCAGCAGATCATACCACCTGTCTGTGTTATGACAATGATCTTGCTTACGTATTTCTCCACTCCCTAACAGCTTCTGTCATTGCAGAAATTTATAATACTCTTTATGTTTCACTTTTGTATTGCGTGCCAACATTCTTCTATATTTTGCATTTTAAGATCTCACAAAATGCTTTATTATCTGTCTATATACCCCCCAAAAAAGTTTCAAGTGAGAGTCATGAATAAACGTGTCTCGGCAGTTTGTGGAGTGGGTCTTTGGGTATGGAAGGAATTATGTAACGCCATGTGCTGCTTTTCCTACAGTCATTGCCCTCTCATTTTCACCTGCCAACTCAAGAGTTATTCACTCTGTTATCAAATTAATCTCTAGTCGTTTATCGTTTAGTGCCAACTATAAAGTTTGCATTTGCCTTGCAAATATATAGTCACAGGTAGTGTGGCAATAGCAAAAATAAATATTATGCATTCATTATGGAGGTTAGTCATGTTAATACTGCTACTAATGATAGTGTAGGTAAAAACAACATTCATCTGGAAAGTGAACATAGAGTGTATTCTCAATATATGTGATATCCTTTAGACAAATTTAATTCATTTAATGCAGCTTCCCTAAAAAAGTGTCATTAATTATATAAATTATTTTAAATAAAATACTTTATTGTACACTTATGTGAATAGCTTGCTATATGCTATGAAGTAGAAAAGAAAAACAGCTAACCCAATATAATGGACCAAAAAGGTGATTTAAGATGTGTCCTGATAAAAATTCACATTAGTCTTGTTTCTTCTGGTTCAGAGTTTTAAATTTTGTATCATTATTCTTGTAGAAAGGTATTCTCAGAAGATAGCTTTCCATAGATGTGTCTCTTTCTGCTGTTTTGTTGTTATTTGTTTGTTTGATTAGCAATGGGGCAATCAACAAAACAGTTGTGTCAACAGACTTAAGACTTCAGAATTTAGAGATTATAGTCAGCAACCCACATATATCAACACGCCAAAGTTTTTAATGCTGCACTTACCTGATAAGGAGAAAAAAATTCTCCTTTAAAGAACAAAGTATTCAGACTAACTGTATTAATTTACTAGAGCTGCTGTAATTAAATATCACAACGTGGCCGAGTGTGGTGGCTCACGCCTGTAACTGTAATCCAAGCACTTTGGAGGCCAAGGCGGGTGGATCACCACCTGAGGTCAGGAGTTCAAGGCCAGCCTGACCAACACGGTGAAACCCCTTCTTTAAAAAAAAAAAGGAAAAGAAAAGAAAAGAAAATCACAACATGGGTAGCTTAAAAAACAGAAATTCATTGTCTCATAGTTCTGGAGGCTAGAGGTCCAAGATCGAGGTGTCAATATGATTGGTTCAGTCTGAGGACTGTGAAAGAGAATCTGTTCCATTTCTGTTGTCTATTTTCTGCTAGTTGGCTGACAATCTTTGGCTTTCTTTGGATTATATGTGTTAAACAATCTCTGCCTTATGGGTTACATGGTATCTTCTCTGTGTGTGTGCCTGTGTCCAAGGTTCTCCTTTTAATGAGACTAGGGGCTCAGTTTACTTTAATATGACTTCTTGTTAACCAACTATACCTACAAGGATTATATTTCTATAAAAGGTCACATTTTGAGGTACTGGAGGTTAGGTAATCAAGATATGAATTTCAGAAGAACATAATTCAACCCATAAAACTAACCGACAAAACAGGCTAATAATAATGAATTTCATATTGCATATGTACATAACGTGCATTCAGTTATTAGTTTTTCCAAAATACTTTCTTCAATAAAATCTTCCTCTTACATTTTTTCTAGTATCATCAAAAAATGAATCACTTGGTCATATAATAACTCAATTATGAAGAAATTAAAATATTTTGGTATTATATTACTAAGATTTAAAGGCAAAGAAAGTCAATGCTTCATAATTATGAGTTGTGTTCAAATATAACAAAATTAAAAGACCTAGTTATTCTTTATAATTTTTACACTGTTTTGCCAGCATGTAACATGTACCAACTTCAGTTCTTTTTTTTCTGTTTTAGTAGGCAGGTATGCCTGTCTATTATAATGGAACACAATCCTTAGGAGATAATCGAAAGGAGCTCAACTAAACCATATATTTATTTAAATACATCTTTATAACTATACGATTTTCTAAATGAATGAAAGGTGGCTGTATTAGTATGTTTTCACACTGCTATAAAGAACTATCTGAGACTGGGTAATTTAAAAAAAGAAAAAAAAAGGTTTAATTGGGGCACACTTCCACATCGCTGGGGAGGCCTCAGGAAAAATCATCGTGGTAGGCTAAGGGGGATGTCTTACATGGCAGCAGTGTGTACGGGGAGTGGCACACTTTTAAAACACCAGGTCTCCTGAGAACTTACTATCATGAGAACATCATGGGAGGAAACAAACCGGTGATCCAATTACCTCCCACCAAGTCCCACCGTCAACATGTGGGGATTACAATTTGAGATGAGATTTGGGTGGGGACACAGAGTCAAACCATATCAATGGGTTTAGCGAAGGACTTGTCATTTTTGTCTATCATCCAGAAGTGCTAGGAAAATTATAAATTTACATCACTGATTTTTATAAACTTGTTTCCCAGAACTATATGAAATGCTTTCACAATTGTTTCATCCATAACTCTCACTTATAATTATGTAACTATGAATATATTTTCAATAATTCATAAAATGATGTATACTGATAAGAACTGTCAATATAAACTTATTGCTTAATAGAATAATTAGAATATTGCCAATAAGGGACAAATTCTCCTAGATCCTTGCCAGTCCCACTGAATCTTTTTTTATGGTATATATAATATATGTTATGCATATGGAGTATTCATATACATTTTTATCTATGGGATGTTTGCTATTTATTTTTCTGTTTTTTAACTATAAAAAAAGGAAACATGCTATATGTAAACTTTCTAGTACATTCTTTTTTGATTCAAATTATATGAAAGATTTATTTGCTTCATCATTTCTGGAGGTCTAATGCAGTCATGTTGATTATTGATTAATGGCCCATTGTAGAGATGAATAGTCACACAATAATTATATGTTTTTTAATATAACAAAATTTAGCTATTATTGTTTTGCTAATTAACATTTGGATTCTCCCTCCCACCAATAAATTGTTAGTATGAGCAGTGCTGCCCTGAACATTACTCCCCATGGTGCACAATTGAAAGAGTTTTTCTTAAGTGTATACCTAGCAGTGAAAAATGTGGGTTGTGTATATGAATATACACATTGACAAACTTTTTTAAAAAAGTGATTGTAGAAATTTTTATACCTACCAGCAACTGATGTGAGATACTGTTGATTACAAAGTCATCAATGCTCAAAACTTTCAGACTCAACATTTATAATTGGGCATAAAATTATTTTGATGTACAGTCTTATTTTCTTGATTGTTAATGAGATTGATGTTATAATAGGTTTATCCATTATATATGTGTATTTCCTCTTCTGCTAAAACCTTTTTTCCTTCTTTGCTAATTTTATATCTTTTTTTATTTTTTATTGGTTATTTGAAAACTTTATAATTCCATCCCTATTTGTGTATGTAGCATTTATCTTCTATCACTTAGTAATGCATTTTCCCTTCTCAAAAATGTCTTTTGATCAATATAAATTGTTCATATAAATGCAGGCAAAATAATCAATTTATTTTTTATAATTGATGCTACATAATTAATGCTTAGCAAAAATCAGAAAAGTATCCTATGCTTTCTATTAAATCTTTTGAAAATTTACTTTTGGTATTTAAGTCAATGTAGGTAGAGAAACAGACATATCACTTAACAGTCAGTGAATTTTCAATTAACTATGCATTAAAATAAACTGGAAAAGCACTCTACTGAAAAATGATGAATTTTAATGTTTATTTATACCACTGAGTTTTATGGTTTTATAATCACATAGATGTTCCTTAAAATACTGGAAGCAATTTATCAAATGGCAACTTTAGCATTATAAATTTTACTTTTGTCTAGTAGAAATTTAAACTTTTTTCCTATTCCAAAAAATATAATTCCTTTTTGTGGAAATGTGTTATATTTTCATCTTCGCCTTTAAATGTGCCTTACATTTTTGTTATAATCAGCATTTTTAAACCTGACAATAAGAGAAATGCATGAGTAGAAACTCCTACAAAATATATGTAGTGTAACTAACAAATGCTTGTCTAAAAAACGTATTTTGTTTCATGTTCTATTCAGTGAATTCTCACCTTGTTATGTTTAAAAACATCCAGGGTAAGTCCTGTACAAAGTTAGATTGGCATAAAATTATTCTCATCCTTTCATTTTTCTACTTGATCTTTCATTACAAGCACCATATCAACTAATTCTATTGGAAAATTCACCATTCCCTGACCACACCATGCCTTTTTAAGTCTTTGGGCCATTTCCAAACCTTCCTCTTAATAGGCATACCCTTTTTATATCTCAAATTTATTTTCTACGTTTATATCAAAAGTGACCTGTTTGTTACTACATTCACTAGAAACAGAATTGAACCAGATTATCTGTAATTTACTCTGGAATATTTCCAATTAGAAAAATGGGAATGCAGTTTCACATTTACAAAAAAGAATTTAATATTTAGAGATTTATGATTAAAGTATTTGAGGGCTTCTCTTTGCATAATTTGTTGATCTACTTCTTCAAACTATATGTCAAAACACAAAGAAATGCAAGCCTCGTTCCACCACACTCTTTTCCAGTGATGAATAATTTGTTTAATTGTAATGCTACTAAAATGAATGTTTATGAAGTAAATAATCTGTTTGAAAATACATTTAGCTTTAGTTCCTAACTATGCCTCGTTTATTGAACTGAGCAATTAACATGACATCGTCTTTGGCATAAGACTTGCAATAATAATATTTCCATTTATTGTTTGACTAAAGCTTTGATTTTTTACACGTGTTTTCATTGTTGTTGTTCAGTTTATTCATGTGAAATTTATCTGAGCATCTTGCTATCTGACAGACACTTTGTTCAAAGTGTCTGATACATTTATCCAATAAGTGTATCAGAATGTAAAGTATTCTGATACATTTATTTTAAAATTACCCTATATTCATGAACCAACATTCTAGTGGGGAGAACAGATAATCGTTAAACATAATGAATAAGTAAAATGTACAATATGTAAGAAGACAAATGCTATGCAAAAGATAGCATAGCAAAGTGATTTTAATACTTGTGGGTAAAATAGGTCATAACTTAAAATATAAAGGTTAAGCAAGTTTACATTGGGAAGTGACTAAGCAGAAGTGACTACACTATGGCTTTGTCTCAGGAAATAGTCTTCTAGACAGGGAGTAGAACTAGTAAAATGTTCTGAGGCAAAGTAAATGTCCCTCACCTTCTAGAAAGAGAAATGAGGCAATAAGGCTGTCAGTAAAGAACTAAGAGAGAGATTAAACATCGTAGTGGTAAATGCAGTTAAAAAATGGGGAAAGGCACTTAACATTGTGCCTTAAAGAATGGCTTTCAGTTTAAAAATGTCTTATCACATTACATCAGATAAAGTATATTTGTAGCTATAATCAATCAAGCACATTAAATAGTAATTTTTATTGAAACATAATAATTGCATATATTTATGGAACACAATGTAGTGGTTTGATACATACATAGTATAATGTTCAAATCATCATAATTTAGCATATCAATTTATTAAAACCATTTGTCATTTCCTTGTTATTAGAATATTCAAAATCTTCTCTTCTAGCTGTTTGAAATATACGATGCATGATTGTTAGCATGAGTGGCACCCCACTGTTCAGTAGAGTACAAGAATTTCCTCCTGGCTATAACAATGTAACTGTTGACCAACATCTTCCCATCTCCCCTTCCTTTCTGTTCTCCCTGGTTTCTGGTAACCACTGTTCTACTCTCAACTTCTATAAGGTAATTTTTTTTTTTAGATATCACATATGAGTGAAATCTTGCAGCAGTTGTTCCTTCCAAACATGTTTATGTTGTGGAAAATGGCAGGATTTCATCCTTTTTCTATGGCTCAATAGTATTCCATAGTGCATATATACCACATTTTCTTTATCCATTTGTCTATTCACGGACATTTAATTTCATTCCATAACTTGGCTGTTGTAAATAGTGCTGCAAAAAACATGAGAAATAAATAAAGCCAGATTCTATTTCTCACCATATTCAAAAGGCAAATAAAATGGACTGAGACTTAAATGTCTGACCCCAAACTATCAAACTACCAGAAGAAAACAAGGGGAAATGGTATATGACATTGATCTGGTTAATGGTATTTTAGTTAAGACCTCCAAAACAAAATCAACAAATGGTACTGCACCAACTAAAATGTGCCTGCAGAACAAAAGAAGCAATCAACAGTGTGAAGAGATAGCCTACAGAATGGGAGAAAATATTTGTAAGTCATGTTGTCTGACAAGGGGTAATATCCAGAATGCACAAGGAACTTACACAATAGCAAGAAAACCCCAAATAATCTGACTAAAATGTGTGCAAAAATCGTGAATGGGCATTTCTCCAAAGAGAAAATACAAATGGCAGTAGGCATAAGAAAAAAAAAGAAAAGGCTGGAATTTTTAGTTTTTTCTTCAAAACAGTCATATGAACTTTTTGAATATCTACATTTTATTCCTTTTAGAAATATTTGAACTCATAAACAGCAAGTTGTTTTAAATTTTAAATGTATAGATGTATATGTATGTGCTTGCAAACTTGCACAGTTGAGCATGTTTTGCAACTTTTCTCATTTATATGTAAAAATGTGCAATCTAGGACAGTTTAAAGGGTGTTTTATATAGCATGGACAATTTCTATAACGACACTCTTAACTTTTTTAATATACACACATTATCCTTCCACTCTTTCGATTATAGTTACTCACTAGAATCAAATACTAATCAGCAGCTTTACACATTTGTAAAATAGCTGCCATTATTTGTAAGCTCTACCAAAAATTTTAGTGCTTTAATATATTCCCAAAGCTATTAGCACAATTGCTAATTAGGCTATTGGAGTGCTCATTTGTGCACAGAGAGATAAAAGAGGATTTCATGAAGATACGTTCCTTTTTGCTGTTTTATAGTTCACATACTTTCAATTAAAAAAAGATTCGAGATAAATGGGTTTCCAAATTATGAAAATTTTATGCTGTAATAAAGAAGTGTATTTAGAAAAGAAATTGTGTTATGAAAGCTCTGCTTCAATATAAATAGACAAGTGGATAATGGGGTATTTTGGTGTGCTGCATAAAAATATATTGTGTGATTGCAGTCAAAGAGAGGAGGTGTACTGGCCTCTTCTAAATATAGTTTATGATATTGACGTATGTGTATCTTCATAAGATAAAGTCAGAAACATTTGACTCCACTATAGAGTCACCCTGCATTTCTGTAAAAAATGATACTTTCAGAATTATTTATCTTCCTTTCACTAAAAGAATTTTTCCCATGACTCAATTCAGCTTCATAATATACAATGATTCTGACATTCTGTTGGCTTTCAAATGGCATTACTGTATCTTACCAGCTTCAAATTAGCTTACTGTCAGTCTGTTAATGGGATGTTGTGAGGATATCACTGAAACTGGAGATGCACTAGGGAAGTACTAAATGTTTTGATTTTTTTTCTTATTGCTGCTATGTTATTACCTCCAACACAGATATTAGTCAAAGGCTAAGAAATGTCAAACTTTTATCATCAATCCCTATATTATCAAATCTAAGCTCTAAAAGTAGTATGATGATAAATCATTAAAGGCATAATACATACAGATGAGGTACATATGTGAGCATTTGTTTATTATAAAAATAGAGGAAGAAATATCTCATTTGTTATGGTTTTATTGCAGTTTTATTTAACAACCATTTAAAGAAAAAGCCAAGATCTAACTGAGCACTCAAATTACTATGACTTGTATTAATTCTAGATTTATGTATCTGAGATTCAATTTTGTCTGTTAGCTATCAACACTACATAAGCCACAAATACCAATCTCTCCATTCGTGTCATTATTTATTTCAGAGTTAAGGTTTCTTTTGTTTTTAAAAATCTACTGAATTTCAATTAAAGAAAACACTACATATGTTTCCAAATATCTAACAGTTACATATAAAGAATTAATGTTTTATGTTAATAATTTAAAATTATTGTGAATGTTATTCAAGATATCATGTATTATAAAAGAGCAATTTGGAAGAACAGAAAAGAGAGCTTTGATTCTACGTTCACTTTTTAAGAATGTTAAAGCACATAACAATTTATAGATAATATTAACATTTGTGGCATTGGTTGATTAGCCAATGTCTACATGTTATTAGATAATCATATTTTTCTAGCACTACCATAATTTAATGTTTTCAAAATATGCACTATGCGTTAGAGTGCTCTAGTTATTTATCCAAAGCAACAGCTTAGCAGAATATTGATTGGTGCAAAACATTAATCCTTTGCAGATGAAAAAGATGACCTGCTTATTGGCTAATAAGTACAAGATGGCCACAGTCTTAGTTTTGATCCCCAGAAATTGACTGTAATGCAAGATTCATATTAAAATAATTTATTAAGGAGTTTCTTTAGTTGGACGATGGTAGAAAAGTAAAGCCTCAGGAAGAAAAGGAAGCGTGGAAGTCAACTTAGACTCAATATAGTAGGGAAGAAATCTAAAAGTAGCTCTATAGACCGTGAAGTTCTGTTCACACCTGTGAGTTGTTTCCATTAGGAGAAGAGGGAGATAATACATTAATTATTAATCTCCAGTCATTTGTTCAACAGCTGTAATAATGTGGTGGAAAAGTGTTATTCAGGAGCTCTTTGTATCCACAAGTAAAATAGGTCCCAGTATCCCGGGAAAAGTCCATCAACACAAAGAATCAAGTGCTGGTGATTGAAGAGGACCATGATAGGGGAGAGTGGTAGTAGAGGATGCTCAGTCACTTTGGAACGCTCCAAGTTTTGAAGTTTTGTTTCGTTTCACTTTATTTGTTTTCTTTAGAGTCAATTTATGTTTTTTTTTTATACAATTACTGTTGTTAATAATTTTTAATTAGGGACTATAATTTCAATAAGTGTGATTTTATAATGATTATTAAGTAAAAGTATAAATCAATATTTAAAAATCTCAAAATTCACAGAAAAACAACTTTCCACGTATAGGAAATTCATATATTGGTCAAGTAAATGTTATTTTTTTCTTACAATATTTTGAAGTAAATAATAAAGTATTCACATATTTGGAATCCTGAAATTATTCTAAATACTGTATAAGAGTAATTTAGCAATTTAACTTAACTTTTATTAATTTGCATAAAAATTATTGAACATGATAAGGTGACATCATATTTAATGTTGAAATAAAATATACTGTCCAAGTTTGGGAACTAGGAAAAGATGTCCAGTCTTATCTCTTTTTTACTATCACTTGTACTGAGATTGCTGGAAAGCTAAATGAGGCAAGAAAAAAACTCATACAGATTAAGGTTTTAAAATGTATTTTAAAATATAAAATGATTTGTTTGGGGATAACTTAATTTTCACATCAAAATATAAATAATACTGTTCCTTTTTCTCCACATCCTCTCCAGAATCTGTTGTCTCCAGATGTTTTAATGCTCACCACTCTAACTGGCATGAGATGGTATCTCAATGTGATTTTGATTTGCATTTCTCTAGTGACCAATGATGACGAGCATTTTTTCATGTTTGTTGGCCACATAAATGTCTGCTTTTGAAAAGTGTCTGTTCATCTCCTTCACCTACTGTTGAATTTTTTTTTTTTTTCCTTGTAAATCTGTTTTAGCTCTTGGTAGATTCTGGATATTAGCCCTTTGTCAGATGGGTAGATTGCAAAAATTTTTTCTCATTCTGTTGGTTGCCAGTTCACTCTAATGATTGTTTCTTTTGCTGTGAAGAAGCTCTTAAGTTTAATTAGATCCCATTTGTCTATTTTGGCTATGGTTGCCAATGCTTTTGCTGTTTTAGTCGTGAAGTCCTTGCCTATGCCTATATCCTGAATGGTGTTACCTAGGCTTTCTCCTAGGGTTTTTATGGTATTAGGTCTTATGTTTAAATCATTAATCCATCTACACTTAATTTTTGTATAAAGTGTAAGGAAGGGTTCCAGTTTCACCTTCTGGCATATGGCTAGCCAGTTTTCTCAACACTATTTATTAAACAGGGAATCCTTTCCCCATTGCTTGTTTTTGTCAGGTTTGTCAAAGATTGAATGGTTGTAGATATGTTGTGTTGCCTCCGAGGCCTCTGTTCTGTTCCATTGCTCTGTATCTCTGTTTTGGTACCAGTGCCATGCTTTCTTGATTACTGAAGCATTGTAGTATGGATGAAGTCAGGTAGCGTGATGCCTCCAGCTTTGTTCTTTTTGCTTAGTATTTTCTTGGCTATATGGGCTCTCTTTTGGTTTCATATGCAGTTTAAAGTGCTTTTTTCCAGTTCTGTGAAGAAGGTCAATGGTAGCTTGATAGGGATACCATTGAATCTATAAATTACTTTGGGAAATATGGCCATTTTCACAGTATTCAGTCTTCCTAAAGTTAGTTCAACCATTATGGAAGACAGTGTGGCAATTCCTCAAGGATCTAGAAGTAGAAATTCCATTTGACTCAGCAATACCATTACTGGATATATACCAAAAATATTATCAATTGTTCTATCATAAAGACACATGCACACATATGTTCATTGCAGTGCTGTTTACAACAGGAAAGACATGGAACCAACATAAATGCCCATCAATGATAGACTGGACACAGAAAACGTGGCACATATACGCCATGGAATACTATGCAGCCATAAAAGTGATGAATTTGTCCTTTGTAAAGAATGAATCTAGAAGCCATCATTCTCAGTAAACTGACACAAGAACAGAAGACTAAACACTGCATGTTTCCACTCACAGGCAGGTGACAATTAATGAGAACACTTGGGCACAGAGAAGGAAATAACACTCACTGGGATAGGTGGGGGGTTGGAGGGGAGAGGAGGGGAGGGACAGTAGGGGGTGGGGAGGATGGGGAGGGATAACACCAGGAGAAATGGCTGATATAGGTGATGGGGTGGGGGGATGGAGACATGAAACCACCATGGCATGTACCTGTGCAACAATTCTGCAGAATGCAAGATGTACACATGCACCTCAGAGCCCGAAGTATGATAAAAAATAATATATTAAAAAATATATGTATATAATATGCAAAAAATGTTATTAAAATTGTGAGGTAAATTTATCAAGGTCAGAGGCCACAAGATCAATACAATGTTAAAAATATTTGCATTTATATATCTCAGCATCAATTGATTGAATATAAAAACAATGTATTTATAAAAGCAAAGAAACAGAAAACATTAAGAAAATGCAAGAACTTTACACCCTAAATTTTAAAATCTCTCAGAGATTTTATTTAAAAAAAATCGAGTTAAGAGATGTATTACCTGCTATTGATGAAAAGTTCAAATTCATCAAAAATTATTTCATATATGGAAAGAAACCACAACCAACCCACCTGGTATACTCAGAAAAAATTAAAAAATTTTCAAGTGTTCATTTAACTTAAAAATCTGAAAATATTGAATAATAATTTAGTTCTCTAGTGTGCACATTTGATAATTTTTGCTACTGAATTTTTTTTATTGCATTTTAGGTTTTGGGGGACATGTGAAGGTCATGCAAGATTACTGCATAGGTACACACGTGGCAGTGTGATTTGCTGCCTTCCTCCCCATCACCTATGTCTGGCATTTCCTCCCATGCTATCTCTCCCCAACTCCCCACCTTCTGCTGTCCCTCCCCTATTTCCCCCAACAGACACCAGTGTGTGATGCTCCCCTTCCTGTGTCCATGCGTTCTCATTGTTCAACACCCATCTGTGAGTGAGAATATGTGGTGTTTGATTTTCTGTTCTTGTGTCAGTTTGCTAAAAATAATGGTTTCCAGGTTCATCCATGTCCCTACAAAGGACCCAAACTCATCATTTTTGATGGCTGCATAATATTCCATGGTGTATATGTGCCACATTTTCCCTGTCCAGTCTATCATTGATGGGCATTTGGGTTGGTTCCAGGTCTTTGCTATTGTAAACAGTGCTGCAATGAACATTCGTGTGCATGTGTCCTTATAGTAGAACAATTTATAATCCTTTGGATATATACCCAGTAATGAGATTGCTGGGTAAAGTGGAATATCTATTTCTAGGTCCTTGAGGAATTGCCACACTGTCTTCCATAATGGTTGAACTAATTTACGCTTCCATCAACAGTGTAAAATTGTTCCTATTTCTCCACATCCCCTCCAGCATCTGTTGTCTCCAGATTTTTTAATGATCGCCATTCTAACTGGCGTGAGATGGTATCTCAATGTAGTTTTGATTTGCATTTCTTTAATGACCAGTGATGATGAGCATTTTTTCATATGTTTGCTGGCCTCATGTATGTCTTCTTTTGTAAAATGTCTGTTCATGTCTTTTGCCCACTTTTGAATGGGCTTGTTTGGTTTTTTCTTGTAAATCTGTTTTAGTTCTTCGTAAATTCTGGATATCAGCCCTTTGTCAGATGGGTAGACTGCAAGAATAAATATCATGAAAATGACCATACCGCCCAAAGTAATTTACAGATTCAACACTATCCCCATCAAGCTACGAATGACCTTCACAGAACTGGAAAAAGCACCTTAAACTTCATATGGCTCCAGAAGAAAACCGCGTAGCCAAGTCAATTCTAAGCAAAAAGAACAAAGTAGGAGGCATCACACTACTAGACTTCAAACTATACTACAAGGCTACGGTAATTGAAACAGCATGGTACTGGTACCAAAACAGAGATATAGACCAATGGAACAGAACAGAGGCCTTGGAGGCAGCACAACAAATCTACAACCATCTGATTTTTGACAAACCTGACAAAAACAAGCAATGGGGAAAAGATTCCCTGTTTAATAAATGGTGTTGGGAAAACTGGTTAGCCATGTGCAGAAAGCAGAAACTGGACCCCTTGCTGACACCTTACACTAAAATTAACTCCAGATGGGTTAAAGACTTAAACATAAGACCTAACACCATACAAACCCTAGAAGAAAATCTAGGCAAAACCATTCAGGACATAGGCATAGGCAAGGACTTCATGACCAAAACATCAAAAGCATAGGCAACCAAAGCCAAAATAGACAAATGGGACCTAATCAAACTCCATAGCTTCTGCACAGCAAAAGAAACAGTCATTAGGGTGAATCAACAACCAACAGAATGGGAAAACATTTTTGCAGTCTATCCATTTGCTACTGAATTTAAAGGAATTTTAAAATATTTATTTAGACAACTTAAATTTCTTTGGTTGTCTTTTCCAAATACTATTCATTTTTTCAATGTTATTTTTCCAAAAAAGCTAACTGTTATCTAGTGTCATATTGAAGTACAGTGTGCCAATTTACCAGATTCTGAATTCATATGGCTGATATTCTATCATTGGGTTTTTACTTTTAGCTTGTAAAATGTTATATTCTGAATTTTCAGTATTTAAAATATTCATATAGATGTAGCAAGTTATCATAATATGCTTGATATATGCAGATTTTCCTTTATTGTATACGATATTGAAGCTCAGCAAAGAAGAAAAACACATTTTCTCTTCTCCAAGCAGTATGTCCTGTTTCTTTGATTTATTTCTCTTAAATCTTTTCCTTAATTTAATAATTTATCCTGTTAAATATTCAACAAATAATATTTCCTTGAATCCATCTTCATTCAATCGCTTTGCAATGCTATTAATGAGAGGTACTAGTTATAGCTATCTTTTGTTTAGACACATTTTTTACTAGAGTTCAGAGTCCCTTTACCATTGCTTTCCATATCTTTCCACAGTGAACCTATTTCTAATTCTAAAATCAGGATGACACCCTAATACAAAATCTCTATACAGAATTCTGCTTTATTTTCATTAAAGCAACTTGAATTTTAATTCATGGAGTATAAAATCAATTCTAGTCTAGAAATTATGAATCCTCACTTCAAATAGATTCTCCTTTAAATTTATTTTGTGTGTCAGTATACAATCTTCCATTTCATGCTAAAAAATGTACTTTATTAAGTTATAATATATCTGCGACACACTGCAAGTTTTGAAAGTGTAAAATTGGATGTTTCTACTTTTTTATTCACCCATTGAATCATCAATACCATCAAGATAATTAACATATTAACAACCCAAAACATGCACTTGTGCAAAATTTCAAAAATCCGCTTTTCCAGTTGTGCTCGTCTCCGCATCCCAGGAAAACAACAGAACTGCTTTCTGACTGTGCAGATTAATTAATGAATGAGTTTATACCTATTTTTTATCTGACATCATTTATGTAGCATGATTATTTTTAGATTCATCTGTTCTTTTGCATGTATTAATAATTCTTTTTAATTTTTCTGAGTGTTATTCTATTATACGGCTCCACCAAATGTGTGAATATATTTACCTTTTGGGTTGTTTCGAGTTTCAGACTATTTCAAATAAATAGAACATTTGTGTACTGTTTTCGTGTTTGGACTTATGCTTCCATTTCTTTTGGATAAATGTCAGAGTTCAATATGAGCAATATACTAGAGTAAGATAAATTTTCAGGAAACTAAAAGCTGTTTCCAAAGTAGTTGTATGATTTTTTAACTCCCACAAATATTGCATGAGAATTTCAGTTGTTCCAGATCCTTGCCAAATCCAGGCATACTCATCTCTTGATTTTAGGATTCTGTAATAGGCCAGTAGTGATAGCTCATTGTACAGTAATTTGCATTTGCCTAGTGATTAATTACGTGAATATCCATTAATACATTTTATGAATTATTTTCAACATTTGTCAATGTATATATTCTTTTTTTAGTTTTTGTTTTTATATTGTTTTGTTTTCTTGAGTTATGAGAGTTCTTTTCGTATTCTGGATATGTCTGCTATTTGATATATTAATTTATAGTTTGTGGCTTATCTTTTATCTCCCTTAAGAATGTTTTTTGAAAAGCAGAATTCATAATTTTACTTTATCAAGTTCATTTTTCTTTTACCATTCTTTTGGTTTTCTTTTACCATTTGTTTGGTAACATATCTAAGAAATTTTGCTTTACTCATGTTCCAAAATATTTTCTTCTATTTTTTATTCCTAAAAATTTTATAATTTGATGTTTTTAAATTTACTCTGTGAGTAATAGAGCTAAAATTTTAAAGATATAAAGATATAGAGTTTATTTTTTAATCTAATTATTACACCATAATTTGTAGAAAAATGTTTCTTTCATCATTAAATTGTTTTGTACTTTTTTATTGTTATTATTATCATACTTTTTTTTTTTTTTTTT